>NC_134872.1:58914061-59214418 GCF_049852395.1 Peromyscus maniculatus bairdii | reverse complement strand
CCTTTTGGTCATATTTTTTTCTCTTAATACCTAGCCATAATGAAGGTACATGATATAGAGTAAGTAGGTAATGTTAATGGTAAGTAGGTGGATGATAGATTAGATAGATAATAGATAGGTAGATAGATACATAGAGAGATACCATGGCAAAAATGATAACAATTGATTGGTTGTTACTTGATATCAGACATGAGCTATAAAATGGAAGAACATAGAAAAAGAGAGAACTGAGACCAGCAAACAGCTGTTGTCAGGTAGTTCCACACATAGCTCTTTTAAAGTTTCTAATGACTTTGTTCCCTAAATATCATTATTTCTATGGTAAAAAATGTATTTTAGGATCACAGAAATTAAGCAGTTTGTCACTGTAACAGTACATTGAGAAAGTGGGGTTCAGCAGGTGAATAGTTCATAACCAAACTTTTATAGATGACCCCAGGATTAGAACAGAGACCCCAAGAATGTGCGTGATGGAAGGCTTGTCTGACACCAGTGTAGATAATAGTAAGAAGTATCTGTGAGCTCACTTGCTCGCTACTCATCTGATCAAATCAAACTCTTGAGCAAATCCTCAGGAGATACTGCCTTCAATTATTTCTCCATCTGCCCAGGCACTACCAAGTCTGCAATGTAAAAGAAGGATGCATGCTTTCATTCTGTTTGCAAAAGCCATTGAAAATGTATTTCACTGGATCCTCAGTCAGACTACTTGCTTTGCCCTCCTAGATATACAGATTTTAATTTTTGTATGTCTAGAGCCTCACCATTGTTTTTTATACTGAAGACCCACAAGGGCAGTGCTGATTTATATATTAAAAACACATATGTAGACATTTGTTTGCATGTTTTCTCTTAGATGTTCTTGTTTCTTAACCTTTACCTACACCATGCTTTTGCAGAATGGGAGAAGTGAACCCCTCACATGTGGAAAAAGGAAGTTCAAATTACATTGCATTTCTGTCTACAGGTGATCGTCTGGGGTGACTACGGAAGAATGGACCACAAATGCTTTATGGGTGTGGCTCAAATATTGTTGGAAGAACTTGATCTGTCCAGCATGGTGATTGGATGGTATAAATTGTTCCCTCCGTCATCACTGGTGGATCCCACACTCACTCCCCTGACCCGTCGGGCTTCCCAGTCATCTCTGGAGAGTTCATCTGGGCCTCCCTGCATCCGATCATAGTAAACTCTTATCCTTCCAACCAAACTTCACATTTCAGGATAATTATCAGAAACCAGATATTTCATGATCAAGAGTATTGTTGGAGACAGACAATCAACTTGTGTTTTGCCTGTAGTAGTTTTTCCGATGTGTCCCAATTGTTGTTTAAAACATGGCTTCATATGACAGAACAAGGCAGTCATTCAAATTACAGTAAGAAGAGGCGTGCTAGTGAGAGTCACTGATGCTTCTAGCAAATAGGAAAAGAGGGAACGTCAAGTTCACACACTCACACACACACCAAATAGAACAAACTGGAAACTCTCACTCTGTGAAAAGTTGTACTTCACACGTTTCTGCACAGACCACAAGCAGGGTGTTTTCCCTGGTGTTTAGGGTTGTTTCGTTCTTACGTGTGCGTTAGTTATTTGTGTGCTGTTTGCTGGTTCTTTTCTCCTCTCGTCTTTGCTTCTTCGTCTTCACAGCTTTTGTTATTTCCACCAGTTTTTCATTTGGGGGCGGGGGCTTTGTTTTTCTTTGCTTTGTCATCACAGGGTTAGTGGTGATAACAGAGGCCCTTCCTTTCTTTTTCCAAAAGCACCAAAAAGAGGGCTGAAGCAGTTTCTGTAGCATCCCCCACCCCCACCCACCCAAAGTTTTCAAAAGCTGGGCAAAGTGAAGCCAGGGAAGGGTATCACTGGCAGTCAGTTTACAGTTCTTCCAAGTCTTGTATGTGGAACCACTCACACCCCCAGAAAAACAAAATTTCACCTTCCAAACTAGTTGTCACAGAATCACTTTTCCACTGGAGAGCATATCTGTTTGCATTCCAGATAATTTGTTTATGTTTTTCCATTGTTGACATGGAAGAGTTTCAAGTCCATCCACAACTAATGCTGGGGATGAGGGCAAACCACAGAACAACACTTTGGAAACCCTTTTTGCAATGCCTTTTAATTCCAGATAACAAAAGAAAAATATGCTCACGTGTAGGAACCATACTCTCAACTTCTTAAAATGGTGACTAAGAGTGGATTTGAGCCTAAGACACTTTCAGCTATGCCCAGGCTTCTCAGCCATGCCTCAGTGTAGACTCTGCTATCTGCCCTGGAAGGAGCATGGTATGAGCTGTTTAATATTGCACTGGAAATTCCAGTTAATATACTCTGCACTAAACTAATGTTTTTTTATTGGATTTTAATTTATATTTCTTTAAGGTCAATGCAAGCACAAAGCTTGATATTTTTAATGCACAATATCTTACTTTGGGGGAAAGAAAAAGAATACAGTCAAATTCCAATGTGCATATTCCTCATTTGGGTTTTCTTGGCCTTGGATTTCCCTTGTGACTGTATGTGTATGTGCTGCAGGCGCCTGGTCCTGCAGCTGCATCGATATGCTGTCCCTCCTTTTATGAGTCATTCAACTTTTGTGACTTCACAGTTAGAGCAGCATGACTTGGAGCTGTTCAAAGCTGCATGCACATTTTGTATAAAAAAAATATGAAAAAGAAAGAAAAAAAAGCAAAGAGACAAAAGGTTATTTAATAACGTATGTTAGCTCCACATAGGCCAGCTTGTATGTTGCATGTACTTGTACAGTTTGCTTGTTAATTAATATACTGAAATAATCAAGAAATCTAAGCCATCCATTTTTGTTATAGGCATTTTGCAGGTTTTAGCTAGACTCAGTATGTGAGTCTGGGGTGAAATGTCTATAGATGGACTTTATTTTTTACCCTCTGGAAAACGTGATGTAGTACGGACCAAATTCCTTCTAATCAATCTTTTGGTGTAGATTCCTCCTGTGGGGCTGTAACACGTGTAGACACTGTGTAGACACTAGGTTTTAATCCATAGACATACTGCCTGCACAAAGTGAATTCTTTATTATTATTTACACATGTCAGAATTACCTGCCCATCGTTCCACGGGGCACAGATTGATCCCCACTCACCATGCTGTGCAGGAAGAAGCGAGGCAATTGGTGCACTTCTACTGGATTCCGTTCTGTCTTAGTGGCCAACAACCAACCGATTATAATTGGGTAGTACCTTTCTCTTTTGACCACTTGTCTTAACACTCCCCTGTGCTTTTCAATGAACCTCCCACTCATGTATGTAAACATGTTTAATAAAATTTACTTTTCATGTCAGTCGGTAGCCATCTGTGTTCTATGTTTTGCCAGCTTTCCATTGTGGGTTCTTTGGTGCAAAATGAGAGCCAGTTGATGGGAAAGGGAGGCTGGGGTTTGCTGTCTGCTGCGGGCCTTTGATTGACCTGTCACTGCACTATATATGTCTTAACTTATGACCTGAAAGGTACTTTGCATTACATATGAGTATTCACTTTGTCAGCCTGTCTAAGTGAGCACATGACTATACTTCTGAAAAGTGGCATTATTAAAAACAATAAATCTCAGTAAGAATCAAATGAAGGTTGTTTTTCTGCTGCTGTTTGACTGTGCTAATAAAAGAGGCAACTCTGTTGTCCAGTTGACAAATCATTTCAACTTATATGACATATTGAAGTATCAATTCTTGCGCCTCTTGTCATAGTGTCTTGACATTCTCTCAGTCTTTTCCTTCTAGACCATTACCTACCTTATAGGACCTTGCATAAAATAGGCTGACTTGAAATAAACTAAGTCTGCATTGACTCTGTCACCAAAATACCATCTTCAATACTCATGTAAGTCAATCTGTGTGTTAAAAGAGACAACATCAGCTTTCTTAACTTCTTTTCTTATACTATACTGGCATCAACCTAATAAGGAAACATAAGCACTATGGTATCAATATCATATCTGATGTAGACAAGCAATTTAAGATGTGACACCAAGCCAGGCAGCAGTAGCACGTCTTTAATCCTAGCACTCGGGAGGCAAAACCAGGAGGATCTCTGTGAGTTCAAGGCCAGCCTGGTCTACAGAGCAAGATCCAGGACAGGCACCAAAACTACACAGAAAAAGCCTGTCTTGAAAAACAACAACAACAACAAAATGTGACACCAGCAGTTTATAATTTTAAAATAATTGTGTGGCTTTTTACCTACCGAGTGGTCTCATTGATTGGCCTACAAAAGATAAAGTTATTTATTATGTGAGGTTAAAAGGAGGCTAAAGCTGTGTTCAGTTCCATTTACAACAAACTATCAGTGAAGCTGCTTCACATGTCTTCATTAACATATGACTGGATGAGGGCAGAGGACAAACCTGCCATAGACACCAGAGGCAGCTGTAGGTAGTTAGGATTCTTTGTCTAGACCAGAAGAGAAAATAAATCTCTCCTTTCAAGTTAGAAAAAGCTACGAAGTCTTATCATTTCATGGTCTACAGTGATGGAAAAGGGGGCCATGAATTTGAAAGAGAGTTGAGGAGTAAATTAGAGTGTTTGGGGGGATGAAAGGGAAGGGAGAAATAATGTAATTGTATAATAATTTCAAAAAGTAAAAAAAAAAGAAAAATCGAAGCATTTGTAGAAGCACTCTTGCTAAGATTTCATGGTTTCATTCTGACTTTCTTAAAATTTTAGACTGAGATACATGATTTCATAATACTTAGTGAACAGTTAGGGCTTAAGTTGTAAAATTAAATATTTGGAATGCAAAAAAAAGAAAGAAAAAAGAAAAAGAAATGTCCTTACCTCAAAGGGTTCCCTTCTATTAAAAGAAATGATTGCATGAACAGTCAATCAAGTTGGCAACTGATTTGAATATGAAGCGATCTCATGGCACTGTCCTGGATTCTCACATACATTTTATAAGTACTGTTATGACTCCTGATTGATACAGCAAGTTCTATAGCTTAGATCCACTAAGAACAGGAAAAGATGTGCTGCTGATTGGGAAAGAGATCAGACAATATCTGAACTCAGACAAACTCAGGATCCAACCACAGTAAGCAATCCTTTCCTTAGCTGGTTCGTGTCCCACACTGACTGCACTTGACCTAGATCTGCATTTCCCAGGTGGAAGGACCTGAAGCCAGTTCATTCTTCTTTCAAGCAATTCCTGTCCATCTTGGTCTCCCACATGCCGTTTCAGTGACTGCAGTTACCACGGGGGCAGTGAGAGAAACGGACCCTTTCAAAGGCTTCTCTTCTCCTAACTCTCCCCCTCCACCTATGGTCAGTGCCTGCATTTTGCAACATCATGGGTACATGCATCACCTAGGGCTCTCAGGAATTGTATTAGTGATGGAGATAAACCAAATCTAACCCTAGCTATACCCCAAATTGGATTTTTAGTACCCTTACCTGACTCATCTCTAAATCCAACAGTTTCCTCAACTCTGCATCAGTCATAAATCTACATTATGGAGTTGAATTGATCATTCTAGAACCTTGGATCTGCAGAGCTTCAAGGTGTTTCACAGGACCTAAAATCTAAGTTATTTCCTCCCCAACAAATTCAATGACTGCTCTTCCATTTACAGGGCACCATCTCCTTGTCTCCTCAGGCTCGGAAATCACCGGGGCATTTTACAGATCTTTTCTTTATACAGTATTTCCATCCACTCAGAGGAAACAATAATACTACTTTACACTTCTGAAAACTAAACCAAGCCTGATAAATTTGGGACCAATTTAATTGTGTGTGTGTGTGTGTGTGTGTGTGTGTGTGTGTGTGTGTGTGTGTGTGTGTGTTAGCTTCAACACCCCACTTTGACCATTTGACAGATCATCCAGACCAAAGAAAATAAACAGAAACAATGGAATTGAATGGCATCATAAATCAAACAGACAGAGACATTTACAGAATATTCTATCCAAACACTACAGAACACACATTCTTCTCAGCAGCCCATGGAGCTTTGTCTCAAGCTGATCACATATTGAGACAGAAAACAAGCCTTAACAAACACACAAAAACTGAGAAAAAAAAATCCTTTTATTTTATCTGACTACAGTGAAAGAGAGGTAGAAATCAACAACAAGAGAAACTACAGAAAATACCCAAAATCATGGCAATTAAACAATATGTGATTGAATCATTAATGTGCCGTTGGTAAAAAATCAAGCTAGAAATGAAAATTCCTAGAAATGAATGAAAGTTAAAATACAACATACCAAAACATGTAAGATACAATGAAGGTATTAAGTAGTATGAGGGAAGTTTATGGTTCTGAATACAGACATGAAAAGATCCGGGACTTCTCAAATGATTTACTGATATAGCTTAAGGCATGGCAAACCAAACCCAAATGCAGCAGATGGAGAGAAATAATTAAGATCATATCAGAAATTAGTGAAAGAAATATTAAAAATTAAAGGAACAAATGAAAGGAAAAGTTATTTACTTAAAATATTAACATTTCTATTAACCTCATAGTTAATATAACTAGAACAGATAAAGAAGACACAAATTAATGAAATTAGAGATGAATTAGGGAGACATTATAATGGGTATCAATGAAATTCAAAATATCTGTAGGGCATACATAAGAAACCTATGTCAAATTGGAAAATACTAAATTGGAAAAAGGAGTAAATTCATTTCTAGATGAATGTAACTCGTAGCCAAAGTTAAAACTTGAACAGGATGACACCAGTAGACATACAAACATGGAAGGGGGAAATGCTATGTGGCATCAATCCTGGACAAAGAACCACAGGCTATTAAAGATTGCTGGGGGTAGGAGAACTAGACTTTTCTATGAAAGAAATCACCAATTTGTTATTTAACACCAAATGGTCAGCCCTAAAATCATATACATATTGATGCATATGCATAATATACATAATCATAATACAAATTGATCAGGATGTATTTTGTATATTTAGAAATGTGCGGGGTGTGTGTGTGTGTGTGTGTGTGTGTGTGTGTGTGTGTAACAACTGAAGAAGTAGAGGCCATGAATTTGAGTGAGAACAAGGGCTTAGGGTGCATGGGAAGGGCTAGAGAGAAGAAAGGGAGGGGGAAGGATGCAGTTACAGTTTAATTTCCAAAAATAAAAAAATGAGATAAAAATTGAACTTGAAGCAGTAATTAGAAAAACAAAACAAGCTAGCTAAAAAGGAAAGGTCCCAGGTCCTTTGCCAGGCAAGATGTGCATTCTGATGTAATTGTGGCATAACTGTTTGGAGGATAACCAGCCACATTCTAATTAGATACGTGGCCTGCTCTAGAGGAGGGAATTCGTGGTACCAAACCAAGCCAAAAGTCCATAAATTATACGTCCTTCAACTTTGATCAAAGAGGCTTCTTCACACAGTGGTCAGCAGGCAGTACTGAGGCCCATTAGTCAGTCAAAATGTTAAAATAAGTGAATGTTGAGGCTCAGCCCTAAATGGGACATTACTATTACTCCTCCCTAAGACTCAGGGGACATCATGCAAGTGATGAAAAGAAAAGTGATGGGAGCTAGGGGATAGGAGGAATGTCCTGAAATGCTGTCTTCCACACATTACAGAATCATTGCACTCATTACTTACAGCAGCTGTAGTTACCTGCCTGCACACAGCTGCACACAATCACATCAGTCAGTATTTCAGTACAGATGGGAGAGGGAATCATAAGCCTCCACCCCATCTGAGGAACTGTTGCCACTTGATGGCTACTGGGACAGAGGAAGTCCTATTTCTTGAGGGACGTGGCCACTGGTAGGTTGCCCATGTTCTGGAAGGATGGCTCTACTCCCATATGCAGGCAGGCAGCACTAATTGTACTCAGTGTGGTATAAAAAGAAATAAAAGGAAGACATGGAAATGGAAGGTAGAATATTAGGGGTATTGGTGGGAGTAGGAGAAGGTATGCATGTGGGATGTGGTCAAAACACACATTATTTATGTGCACCAAATTGTCAAAAAACAGAAAATATTTTTTAAAAAAACATCCCAGGTCTTGAGAAGTCTGCAGAATTCTCCCAACCTTTGAATCAGAACTAACTAACACCATAACTTCTCAAATAATCCCATAAAATAGAGAAGGGAGGAAACCTTCAACACTTTTCTGAAACAAGTATCTTCATGTCAAAATCAGATATGGACATAACAAACAGAGAAATTATACACTCATCTTCCTAATGAACATAGATACAAAAGTTTTCAATAAAATACTTGCAAACTAAAAAAAAACATATCAAGAAAACTATTTATCATGATCAAATTGATTGCTTTCCAGAGATACAGGGATGGTTTGACATATATACATCAATAAGTAAAGTTCATAATATAAATGGATTCAAGAAAAAAGTCACATGATCATGTCAGTACAGTCAGGAAAGCCTTTGACAAAATCTACTATATCTTCATGATAAAAGCCTTGAGAGGATAAGGGTGGAGGCAACCACCACAGAAGATGGGTGGAAAGAATTTAAGAGCTGGAAAATGGAATGAAGTACTGTGAAGAGCTGGAGAGCTGTCTTCTGAACACAAAATACCTGTACATCATTGAACTCACAGCAGCAATGACTGTACACAAGACTGTACTGATCAACATTCCATAATGGAAGATGTGGGGGTCAGGAGGCCAGACCACTTCCTTGGGAACTAGAGACAGATAGTTATTGGGAGATTTAGGCAGGTTGCAAGGATCATGTTCCTCACTGATATCCACAGGAATGTTGTTCAAGTAAATCAACTCCCAGCCATGCTCATGCAAATAACCCCGATTAAGTGCAGTGGGCCACAAACACAAAGGCATGAAAATAGGGTGGCTATTTGTTGGAAAGAAGGTATATGGTAGGAGGGCAAAGTAGGTAAGAGAGGATAATAGGAGAGAATATGATCATAGTACATTACAGATATGTGCAATGAAATATTTAAAAAAATTAAAAGGAGACAAGTAATAATATGGCTGTGTGTAATGATGTTTTCATGGGTTGGCCTTATTCAGGTTATTCTAATTCACTGAATGGATGAAGCCTTCAAATTTTAGAATTTTTTGATCGTGTTTCAAATGCCATAAGCATTTGTTTACAATCATAGCTCATCCTCTGTCAGTTGCTCCAGTATGGGCGGTCTCATCCACACATAGACACATAATGATCGCTAGTACAGTGGATCAGGTCTCCACTGCTAAGAGAATTTCCAGTCTGTCCCTCTCCTTGCTCATCTCCAAACTCCTCAAAAGTGGCCTTTTCCTTCCTGTATCCAGACCTTCACCTGCTGCTTACTGGTTTCTCTAACTTAAGGTTGTCAGAGCTAACACATGGTACTCAATTAAATATGAATTAAACAAACAGGACATGATTACAATGAAAGTTTTTGACTGCTTATCTATCTGAAATTAAAATGTAACAGGAAAGCGAGTGTTTTTATTTGTTAACTTTGGCAATCCTATCTGTATCATCATCTCCTTTATGTCTCCCAATATTTTGCTGAAATATTCTCCACAGTGATACCTAACCACCCAACATTCCAACAACCTTTTTTTTTTCAGTAACCTTGTCTACCATTTAATATTTCCTCTCCATAAATTTACTTCTCTTGATGGTTATATTTCTCTAACTCCCAACGAGACTGGATTTTGTTCTGAAGTCTCCACTCCCAATAAAACTGAATATCCTTGTATTGCCAAGCTGCTTTGCAGTGTGTCTAGAATAAACAGGGCCCATTTCCCTGTCTCGCTGACTTTGTGCTTGGGCCCATGTTGTGTGTTAAGGAGTTAGTGGTCATCACATATGGAGAAGCCTCTCTCCAACCTGTGGCATTTTGTGGAAAGTTGCTGATCTGATGGCATTGTCCTTGAACAAGAGACACATGGAGTGGATTTACACCTAACTGCCAAGCTAAGACAAAATAGAAACTTTTGTCAGGACCACAGATTGGGTTTTGTTGTTTGTTTGTTTGTTTTTGTTTTGTTTTCTGTTTTTTGTTTTTTTAGAGCATCTTCACAGCAAACATGCTGTATTGTACCCATCCTTCATGGTCACCCCCTCTTCATCAGCAACCTCTATGTGTAACTATTGACCTGGGTACAAAGTAGAATGAGACACATCTGGAGCATCCCTTTACGTTGTTCGTTCTCCATGTTTCTGACCTATTCCTGTTTTGTTTTTCTTTCTTTCTATGATGTTATCCTTCAAGTACTATCTCCTTAGTTAGTATCACTGTACATTCAACTAGCATGTCTAAGCTCCAAACCAAACCTACAGTACCTGTTCCACAGGTCCAGCTCTTCAAATCAAACCGATTTAAAAGGCTAGTAATCCCTATAACCCAAAACCATTTTATTTGGTAGTATTTACTTCACAAGTTTCAAAATGTAATGATGGCCCACATAACAACATGTTTGTCAACAATGGACTGCACATAGGATAGTAAGAACCATCTAATCAGGTGGGAATTAAATGTACCTTCCAGATTTGTGTAGGTGTACTCTGTATTGTTAGCAGTTGCCTACATCTCAATCACTAAGCCACATGTGTTTGATTTATTCTTGAAATTGATGATGAAGCTAGTGAGAGCATAATTAAGGAAAGTTGGGGACAGAGGGTGATGTGGGGTGGTATATTTGTTTAACTATGCAAAGATGTGTTACATTTGTATGTTGCAGAATATTTGCTTAACTATGTAAATATGTGTTGCTGTTTTATCTTGCCTGCCTAAGGCCCCTGATTGGTCTAAGAAAAAGCTGAATAGCCAATGGTGAGAGAGGAGGTATAGATGGGACTTCCAGGCAGGGAGAGTAAGTAGGAGGAGGAATTTAGGCTGGAGTGGGGGAGGGGAGGAAATGCCAGGGAGATACCAGGGGCCTGCCAACCAGTCGTGGAGAAAGCAGGAAGCAGATCATAAAGAATGAAAGAAATGTAAAAAGCCCAAAAGCAAAACATAGATGAAGAGAAACAGGTTAAGTTATTAGAGCTAGTGAGACAAGCTTAAGCTAAGGCCAAGCATTCATAATTAATAATAAGTCTCCATGTCTTCATTCAGGAGCTGGTTGGCAGCCCAAAGAAAAATCCAGCTACAGCCATGAAAGCCCGTTGTGTTTAGACACATGGGCCAAGATGGCTAATGCTAGATATTGGGGTTGAGGAGCTTAGACTCAACACAAAAATGGCTGACAATAAATGGGGACCCCCCCCAAAGTAAATAATTATATAACCTGTTATCTAACTATTTGGAGTGGAATGACACTTTTGTGTGAGTTTTACATAAATATGGCTTTGAGGTCAGGAGCATGAGTCATATTTGGAGCCTTTGGATTCTCTAGGCCTGTATGTCTACCTCCAAATAACCTATATGCTGGCCTTCCTGCATGTTATGCCTACCTGTGGGTAGCCCACATGCACTGGTCACCATAAGAGTGTTTGACAGAGGTTGCCTTCTGTGTGGTGTCCCTCATCACAAGTATGTCTTATCTTCCTGTGACTTCTCACAATCCCTTCAACCAATTGGTCTACAGTGTTCTTCCTCATCTTGCCGAGCATTGGAACTTGGACCTCACAAAAGATCATGAGAAATTGGAGAAGCATAGTTTCCATTCTTAATTTGTTCAGCAGAGTCTTTTGAGTACTTTAGGTTAGTAAATTACCAAGTAATAATACATATAAAGGAAAATAAAAGTTTTCATACCCAGAAACTAAACAAACCTGTGAGTTAGCCTGAGTTCTGAGAGTGGTGTGAGAAAACTATAAAGGCTTTCCTAAAAAAAATAAAATATGTGTTGAGAACCTTACCATAGAGGGAATCTTGCAGTGGAAGAAAGCCTGTGTAAATGACAGAGACAAGAGATCAGAACTGAAGGGAGGTCACTAGGTTTGAAATACCAAGGTAAAGAAGCAAGTGGGGCATGATCATGCAATGTTGCCTTCAATTTCTGAGAAAAATCTGTAGGTGTTACCTGTCTGCACATTCTTGGTACTCAGTCTTCTTTGTAGCAGGAGGCAGGTAATCACTAGAGAGAATAGAAGCCAAAATATCTAGTAGCTCCATCAAATTAGAAGTTTCCTTTGTCCTGGCAAACACTACTGCAAAGGTGAGCAGATGAACAGAGCATTTGATATGAGGATGACATATGTGACTTTCAGGTTCCCTGGAAATTAGTGCCATAGCAGTCATGTAGAATAGAAAATGAAACCAGAGGACTGAATCCAGGAGATACTTATGCATGAGGCAAGTAGTAACTTACATTGCTTTCATGTGTATTCATCTTCTGCAACCTGGCCTTACCTAGCTCTAAGAGAGAGCGGGTATGCCCAGAAACATGGGGCAAATTCAGTGTTTGGTGAGAATAAGTAGAAGTCAAAATTTCCTCTTTGTATTGCAGTCTTATGAAAGTTAGTTTGATTTTTCTCTGCTGAGTAGTATTCCATTGTGTATATGTACCACATTTTATTTATCCATTCTTCAGTTGAAGGGCATCTAGGTTGTTTCCAGGTTCTGGCTATTACAAACAATGCTGATATGAACATAGCTGAGCAAGTGCCCTTGTGGTATGATTGAGCATTCCTTGGATATATGACCAAGAGTGGTGTAGCTGGGTCTTGGGGAAGATTGATTCCCAATTTTCTAAGAAAGTGCCATATTGATTTCCAAAGTGGTTGTACAAGCTTGCATTCCCATCAGCAGTGGAGGAGAGTTCCCCTAGCTCCACATCCTCTCCAGCATAAGCTGTCTTCAGTGATTTTGATCTTAGCCATTCTGACAGGTGTAAGGTGGTATCTCAGATTCGTTTTGATTTGCATTTTCCTGATGATTAGGGATGTTGAGCAATTCCTTAAATGTCTTTCAGCCATTTGAGCTTCCTCTGTTGAGAATTCTCTGTTTAGTTCTATAGCCCATTTCTTAATTGGACTGTTGGGTGTTTTGATGTCTAATTTCTTGAGTTCTTTATATACTCAGGATATCATCCCTCTGTCAATGTGGGGTTCATGAAGACCTTTTGAGGTTTGCAGGCAAATGGATGGATCTAGAAAAAATCATCCTGAGTGAGGTAACCCAGACTCAGAAAGACAAACATGGTATGTACTTACTCATAGGAGGATACTAGATGTGGAACAGAGATGACTAGGCTGCTACTCACAACTCCAGGGAGGCCACCTAGAAAACAGGACCCCAAGAAAGACGCAGGGATCGCCCAATGACAGAGAAATGGATGAGATCTACATGAACAACCTGGATGTGAGCGGAGGTAATGAAGGGCAAGGGTCAAGGGAAAGAGAGCTTAGGGGAACGGGAGATCCCAGCTGGATGAAGAACAGAGAGGGAGAACAAAAAATAAGAGATCATGATAAATGAAGACCACATGAGAATAGGAAGAAGCAAAGTGCTAGAGAGGTCCACAGAAATCCACAAAGATACCTCCACAATAGACTACTGGCAATGGTTGAGAGGAAGCCCGAACTGACATACTCTGGTGATGGGATGGCCAAACACCCTAATTGTCATGCTAGAAATCTCATCCAATGACTGAGGGAACCAGATGCAGAGATCCATGGCCAGGCCCCAGGTGGTGCTCCAGGAGTCCAATTGGTGAGATAGAGGAGGGTTTGTATGAGCAAGAATTATTGAGACCAAGATTGGAAAAAACACAGGGACAAATAGCCAAAAGAATGGAAACACATGAACTATGAACCAATAGCTAAGGAGCCCCCAACTGGATCAGGCCCTCTGGATAAGTGAGACAGTTGATTAGCTTGAACTATTTGGGAGGCATCCAGGCAGTGGGACCAGGACCTGTCCTCAGTGCATGAGCTGGCTGTTTGGAACCTGGGGCTTATACAGGGACGCTTTGCTCAGCCTGGGAGGAGGGGACTGGACCTGCCTGAACTGAATCTACCAGGTTGAACTCAATCCCCAGGGGAGTCTTTGCCCTGGAGGAGATGGGAATGGGAGGTGGGCTGGGGGAAGGTAGGGGGTGGGAGTGGGAGGGGGGAGGACAAGGGAATCTGTGGCTGATATGTAAAATTAAATTAAATTATAAAATAAAAAAATTATAAAAATTTAAAAAAAGTTAGTTTGAGTAAAATGATGTGAGTCTCCAGGCTGTAATGGTTAATTTTCATTATAGACTTGGTGGGATTTAGAATTAACTAGAAGGCATATTGTGCAAGGGTGTTTCCAGTGAGGTTTAGCTAAGGAGGGAAGACTCACCCTAAACATAGGTAACTCCTGTCTCCATCTTGGATATGAACACTATCTTATAGTAATAACAAACTAAAATCGTTCCTGTTTGCAATTAAGTCTGTTTCTGAAGGATTAGGCAATGCCCCACCTGTAACCTATAAATAGTTCTGTATTGCCTGTTCCAGGAAACCACAATCATGCCTTTGCTTCAAAAGCTTATTATGACCACCTGCTGTTATGACCACCTGTTGCTATGATCACCTTGTTATAACTGTTAAGACCAACTTGCAACCATGTCTTTGTTTCAGTAGGATTTTATGACCAACTTTTTATGCTTAATATTCTGCTTTTATAATCCTGCCTATTTGCCTGCTGAATCCCCCATTTGAAAACCCCCTACTCCTGAGCTATAAAACCTTGTATCTTCCCCATGTCTAGTGCTGAGCTCTTGAACCCCACCTTAGGGATAAACCCAACCATGTACATGATTTAAAAAAAAAAAAAAAAGCTTGCTATAATTAATTTGGCCATGATTTGGGTCAATGGTCTTTCTCCTCCCATTTGTTGGATTAGAAGCTCCATCCCATGGGCTGGGGACCCAGACTGAATAAAGTTAAAAAGAAATGCTGAATAGAAGAACCAGAATTCCTCTCTGCTTCCTGGCCGTGGATGCAATGTGACCTGCTTCACATGCCTGCCTCCACAGCTAAGAGTCACTCTGTCTGTCAGGCCTTGCCGGCCATGAGCCACGACTTCCCTCCTTAAGTTTCTTGACTATTATTCTGTCAAGACAAAGACTAAAGTAACCAATGAACATAAACTTGAAAAAGAACCCCGTATTCTGCCTTTGCTCTTTGCCCAACACGGCACCCGGGTAAAACCAATTACATTTTCCTAGCCATTTATATCTCTTTCATTTGATTAAAATTAGTAATTTGATCCTGTGAGAACAATGCTTGTGGATTTTATTTATTTTCTTGGGAAACTTTCAAATAACATTTTAAAGAACCAAGGAATATTCTCCCCGCATGTCTCTGGTAGTGATGGTAGAGGTAGGCCCTAGAACATCCACTCTTGAGGACTGCAGCCACAACTCTGAGCATTAGTGTGCCTGGCAATTTCACTGGAGTCTAGGAATAGAGATGATGGTGGGTGTTAGTCAGGCAAACCTACTAAGTGAAAAAGTAGGCTGATGGCTGAGAATAATTTTAATGCAATGGCAACTATGGACCAAATAGGACTTCAAGGTATATTAATCCTCTTTCCTAGAAAATTAGACAACCAGATCACTAGCTGACAGAAAATTAAAACCAAGCAAAAGACTCACCAAAGGGTGGCCTCACAGCATCAAAAGTAACCGAAATCCCAGAGATGGGCTAGGTGTCAGCTGTCCTCCTAAAACTCTGACCTCCCACATCTTCCCCCTCCAGAAGCGTGTGTGTTGAAGACCCCAAAGGCACCGAATGAGCAGGGACTAACAACCAAAGTGAAATTCTCATCATGTGTTCTCATCTTTCGGGGAGAGAGCGCTGTTTGTGAATTATCACCAATTATTATTAGCAGTCGTGTTGTATTGCTCTGCTAGATATCCAATTTTAAAAGAGGAAAGAACAGAAGTACTGTCTCATTCTGCTACACCAGCTGAAGGTCTAAAGTTCAAAACTATAACCCGGATTTCACTCCCAAACTCTGCTCTCTGCGGGTAAGAAAAAGTGAGACAAGTAAGTGTGGTGGAGCACATTGGCCACTGGATGGCAGCAGTGCTTCATATAGCTCAGCTGACCTCTTGAGGGCCATTGCCTTAGAAACCTCAAGAGGGTTTACAGCGAGGATGGACCAAACTTGAAAGTTGGAGGACAAAACTAGGGTAACATTACATAAAAATATCTGTTTTTAACTTTAACTATATCATAATTTTAAACATGTCCAAACCTTTGTCATTTTTCATTAAATAGAGTGCCTTATTTTGTAGCACGAAATGGGACTTTTAACTCTACAGCTTTCCGATTACAGCAAGTTCATATGCTTTCCCTCAATGAGTCTGGTCACAGAATCCCTACCATTTCACTTATTTAGTACTGAGTTGTCCTATCCTCAGGACCAGCCTATAAGCAAACCAGAAGGGCCCAGGCTATAGAGCAGAAGCACGGAGGAAGGAGTGAAAACATCCACAGCCAGGCTGAGTTACATGCTGGAAAGCTTAAAGGGATGAGCAAAAACATCCAAACCTAGCCCCTGTTAAATGCTGGGAAGGTGGGTATGAGTTTCCTAGGTCTGCCACAACCAATTACCACAAAATAGGTGGCCTACCATAACAATAGCCGTCATCTTATACCTGTTCTGGCTTCTGCTCCTCCAGATGGCCCCTGGATCACAGCAGTAGCTCGGTCATCACCGTGTCTCTGTCTCTTAGAATAGACCTTGTCATTGGAGTTTGGGCAGGGCCTAATCAGGATAACCTCATCTCAAGATCCTTAACTATTAAGAAGACTTCCGCCGGGCGGTGGTGGCGCAAGCCTTTAATCCCAGCACTCGGGAGGCAGAGCCAGACGGATCTCTGTGAGTTCGAGGCCAGCCTGGACTACCAAGTGAGACCCAGGAAAGGTGCAAAGCTACACAGAGAAACCCTGTCTCGAAAAACCAAAAAAAAAAAAAAAAAAAAATTAAAAAACAGAAGAAGAAGACTTCCAAGCACAAGTATGTGACGACATCCAACCAAGCTCAGGGAGAGGCAGGCTGTCTTCTGATGTCTCCCTAGTCTCATCATCACGATTGACCACCCGTCTATCTGGAGAGAAGCCACCTAATAGCAGTTGAAGTGGTAAGTTCCCTTAACTGTGGTGCTGTAGTTTCTGCGAGTTTGTTACTGGTTAAAAAACAAACAAACAAAAAAGCAAAACAAAACAAACAAAAAAAAAAACCACTTCAAGATATCTCTGAAAACCCTTTAGTAAAATAACTTGCTATGTGTGTTACCAAGAATTACTGCACTGATAATATTCAATTTATCCTACTACAATGATAACAAAATATTCAAATTTGATTAGTCTTTTTAAAAGATTTATTTTTAATTTTTAATTATTATATGCATGTTTGTCTGTATGTGGTCATATGCATGTGAATGCAATGCCCACAGAGGCCAGCAGAGGGCAGTGCCCACAGAGGCCAGAAAGAAGGCAGTGCCTAAAGAGGCCAGCAGTGAGTATCAGATATTCTGGAGCTGGAATTGCAGGTAATTGTGAGCCATCTCATGTGGGTGCATGGTTCTCTATAATACCCATACCATCTCTCCAGTCTTAGATTAGTCCTTTTTTTTTTCTTCATATATATATATATAATTGATTCTTTGAGAATTTCACATCATATACCCCAATCCCACTCATTTCCCAGTCCCTCCATGTCTGCCTCCATCCTGTAGCCTCCACCCCCACCCCAAAAAATAAAATAAATATTTAGCTTCTCCATCTTTCCTGCCTCTCCTTCACATGTTCAGTTGTCATAGTGGCCTTGGGAGCTGAGGTATGTTATACAGTATAGCCTTTAGCTCTAATAGCTTTACCTGCAAATGTTCACTTCAATGAGTTGTTGGCCTGGTTCAAGGCCTTTGGCTTCTGGCATGAAATCAACACTAGACCCTCACTGGAACTCCTCTCAGATATCTTGCTGTTGCCCTGAGTTATGGAGATCCTGAAGCTATGGTTCTGCAGGATCAGTCCCTTCATGTACTTTAGCAGATCATAGATGGGGTAGATATTGGGGTGGGCCAACTCCAAAGCCTGAATGTGTGGCTGGGTGGTAGATGAGTTGGTTATTCCAGACCTTCCCCATGACCACCTGCCTCAGGGGAGAGTCGGGGCCAGTTTTTCTGTTACTGTAGCCTGCAAGGGGCAGGGACAATTCTCCCAGGGCTGTTGAAAGTTGGGGTAGCTCTCCCAGGAGGAAGGAGTAGCTCTCACACTTAGGCAGCCAGTAAGGAACATGAAGAGTTCTCCCCATGGTACCACCAGGGCTAGTTCTCTCATGGCTCCTGGTGGTAACAAGACCCATGGACATCAACACGGACTCTGGCTGCCTTAGGACCATGGACCCAGATATGGCCCTCAGCTACAGCTTGTGCCCAGACATCACCATGGCTCTGGGTGGCAGCACAGATCAAATCAGTATGACTCTGGGAGGCAGCTTGGCCCTCAGACATCATCATGGCATCAGGTGACAGCACAGACCACAGGCATCCACATGGCCCTCAGTGATATCATGGTCCAGGATCATCAGCACAGACTCGGCTAAGGTGGAGCCAAAGACCCAGATACGGCCCTCAGCAGCAGCACAGACTTAGACATCACTTGGCCCCAGGTGGCAGTGTAAGCCTGTTGGCATAGACTTATTCATATTATCCTGTTCTTTACCACCTTTGGGTCTTCAGTTCTGCCTCTCTCCACTATTTTTTTGGTTTTTTTTGGGGGGGGGTTACTCTTTTTACTTTTGACTTTTTTTGGGGGGAGAGGGGTCTACCACCCAGCTCCCAAATAAACAGAGTGACTCTGGTGATTCCCTAGGAAGTCAGAATGGGAATCGCAGTAGGAGCATCTGATGTGGACACCAATCATGTTTAACTCAGATAACTGGAAAACCAACAGAGTGGCACCAATTGAGGGGCCAACAGAATCTGGGATCTCAGTCCTAGCCTTTGAGTCTGGTATTCCCAGAGGCAACTATAAGGTTTAATTGCAAGGGAGGGCCAAGAATATTGCTCAAGAAAAAAAAAAGTGAAATAAGTAAAGGAAGTGGGAACAAAGATAAGGAAGACATAGAAGGAAGGAAGGAAGAAAAAAGAAAGGAAGAGGGCAGGAGGAGTAAGCACTCCACTAGGGAATCCTTTGAATTCCCGCCTGCCCCCCTCTCCGATTTCTTGCTGGAACAGTGTGACTCATGATAACATTCATCTCCATAAGGTAACACCCAGTCCTGCTTCGGTCTGCCCAGATGAAAGGTACTCTCCAAATACAGAATGATGGCACCCAGGTTAGCATTTGAGCAAGACAGGATCTCAGTGTGGTCTCCCATTGTTTAAAAGCAGAGCACTCCTAACAGAGATGTGGGGCTTCACACAGTCCCACTGTGGGTTCGAGAACTTTCTGGCAGGGCCATGGTTGCCAAGGAAACTGCAGCAGGAAAGACTAGTGTTGTGGGTTCTTGGTTGATTGGTGAAGCTTAGAGCGGAATACCACCTGAAAGACAGACTTGTAGTGACCGGGACAAAAACAAATGATGGCTACTAGAAGGGACCATATCCATCTTCTCCCTCACATCCCATCTGGTTGACAACTCCCATCAAAGAAGGAGATAGTCTTCTCTGGACCAATAAATGGGACTTGGAAGCCATGAGTGTGAACATATGTGCCCCATAAGGAACTGTTGCCTTATGTAGTTGCAACTAGGTTAGACTCAGGAATCCTTGCCTATGTTTGCACTGTTCATTAAGGACCAGAAGAAAGGCTGCCTTGCCAGCTTCTCCACTGGGGGGATGTGTGTACAGGATTAGGACATGCCACTTAATTGTTTTACTCACTGCACATCTGTGAGCTTGTCTTGAGAGCTCCCCAGTGGAATTAGTTCTTCCTCTCTGCTGTCTGGGAATGACATTCAAGTTTTTATTATCACATTCTATTGGTATGATTTGGGGGGGGGGCTGCTATTATTTTTTACACATCTATTGCTTTTACTGGCCAAATGATTTTCTTGACATCAAGGATTATGTTTATTTATCTCTTGCAGGTGGCCAGGGCAAGTACTTGACAAGATAGGTTCCCCATAATTATTCCAATGATCTGTTCTATTGAGGTGAAATGTGAGGGAAAGTGGAAAACACAGCCAAGCAAGGAATAACTCTATGAAACAGAGACTATGTAACCATCTACAGCGAGACCTTTCCTAGTTGCAAGCCATTTATATAGTTAATACACCTACTTTTCATGTTTCTTCTACCCCTTTAAGGTAGGTGGTGCTGCTCACACAGAAAAGAAACTCAACCCAAGAAAGTTCAAGTGACTTACACCAATCAGATTTACCCCACACATCTCTTAGCCATTGCATTACTGTTTCAGAGACTTATAATAGATTTTGTCAAGTCTTGTTTATAGTGCTCCTCGGAGTGTGAAGGACTCAGACCTCTCATGGTGGTGAAAACATCTTTGATGAGAGACAATAGAGTTAGATTCTGCATTGGCTGGGATACAGCTAGGACCCAGTAATGTGTGTGCATAATGATGCCAACATAAAAGAACAGACAAAACACACTAGAAGTGAAACCTGAAGTTCCAACATTTGCTAGCCCTGGAGGAATTTTCAGGTGATCTAAACACTTTGCTCTTCAGATTCTTCATCTCTAACTAAGGTGAATGATATGACTTTCCTAAAAGAAAAGATGTGAGAATTAGACAATATATACAGTGTGCTTAGCATAATTCCCAACATAAGTTAAGTGCTTAGTGAAATATCAGTTTTATTACTAATACCATCAGGGTAAATATGGATGTTATCGTTGTTATGAAAATTGTGGTTTAGGAATTGTTTGATTGATTTTTAAGGGATAGGGATCTAATCAAGAGCGTACTCACCTCTGATGATGTTCTTAAGGAGCTGTTCAAATTTTTTTTTTCTAATTTTTATAACGAGGTCTTGTTATGTAGTCCAAGTGGCTTGCACTTACTGCAATCCTCCTGCCTCAACTTTCCAAGTACTGGGATTACAGGATGAGCCACTATGCCTGGCAATTTAAGAATCACTGAAATATTATTTCAAAATCTTTACTTCTTTCAAAGCTTAGTGAAAACAGAAAATGGTGCTGCTCAATAAGTGAGTGGGTTCTGGTTGGTCAGTTGACACTCTTCTCATCATAAGCAGCCAGTGACCCACTGTGGGGTTTGCCAAAGTCAACAGAGTGAGATCTTCTCCGTGTTGGTAAGAGAAGATAGTTAAAGCAGAAACTAATTTGTGTAAATACTTTGAAAACTAAAAATGCATGACCTCCGGGACCTTGATCCTTAACTAAAATTTACAGAAATGGTCTTGTTTATGTTCTCTATTTAATGTGGACTCGATAGAAATTCTTTTCCTTTCTACAGCCCCACTGTTATGCCAGAGTCTCTGAAACACACATTCTTTCCATGGAACATATGTCTGAATAACAGCTCTTTAATGTGATCTGATATTGGTGCGTTTTCTCATTCTGTAAATTCATTCTCACACACTCATTCATTTCTTCCTATGTAAATTTTCTATAGCTGGATAAATCATCCATAAGCAGCTCTATTGGGGGGATTTATTAAGGAACTCTACATGTTAAAAAAGGAGGTTTATTTTGGGGTAACTTACAGCCAGTAAAGGGGTTGGTTACAGGATCCAGGAGAGCTGTAGTGCAGTTCAGCAGTGTTCTCGAGAGAACTCTGCTCAGTCTACATCCAGCATCCAGGATCACAAGGAATCAAGAGAGCCAGCACATCCGGATCCTTGGTCTTAAGGGCTCCCATCTCGGACCTGCCTCAGGAGCAAGTCATAGGTAGGTGTGGCAGTTACCGGAAGCCTCACTAGGGGTAGTACTTCCAGGTCAAAGATGGAACAGCTACCCACTACATAACTCAACAGCCAAGGAAATACACTTTACTGATTTTCCCATGTTTACTATCTGCTGGAGACCATGACCAGACCTCATAGGGAGCTAGAGAGCCATGGACATAAAGTCAGGATGTAGTATTTGCCACAAAGTCTCTGCTTCTACTGATGAGGAGTTCTGCCCAAGATCACATGGCAAACAATGATCTAGCTATCGAAGTTCTGGCTGTCATAAGACCATAAGACATGTCACTTTCCTTAAGCTCACTGGGGACATTAACAGAGCCCAGGCTAACTCCTTGCAGCAGTGGTGGTCTCCTGACAGCTTCTTGGCTTCTCTTGTTCCAGAGACCACTCTTTCTCAAGCATTTTCACTGTTTGTACCAATGTTCTTCAGAGGATAGAATCTGTAAAGAAGTGCGGCAATGCTTCATGAATTTCACTCAGTTAATACAGACTTTGCCTTGGGAGTTAGCCCATTGTCAAAATTATAGCTTTACTTGAGATTCCTGGGCTGTTTCCATAGATAATTCCAGAAGGATTTCAGTCACAGGCAGTACAGCCTGAATGTGCTCAGCACACTTTAGAATCAAATGGGCTCATCTGCATCTCAGCTTAGTTAAAAAAAAAAAAAAAGCCACAACCAGAGACAGAAATGTAGTTAAAGTCTTATATTTAGCATTGCATATGCTTGGGTCAAAATCAGCTCAGAATAGCAGCGCTAGAAATGAAATCAAACTTCCTAAATGTGATTGAATCTTAGAATGTTAATGCTGAAGGAGCTGTTGATTTTGTAGCAGTAACCTGGCCTAGGAAGGTAAAGGTCCATTTATCTCCTGGTTAGTGGGGGAACCAGAACCAGTGCTCAGTTCTTCAAACCCAGTACAATTGCACCTTCGGCCTAACCAGTCTCATCTTTTGGATGTATGTCTTAAATGAACAACGCTGTCTGTCCACAGACATTATCTCACTTGATTTGCATGCACATTGTATTGATTCTCATGCAACGATCTACTAAATTAAGTGGGAGCCTTCAGAACACATTTGCAATTCCACCTCCTGTGCCGCTGGAGTTTACCCCTCAACTGGAAAGATCTCAATTTGGATGCATCCTGGACATGTCAAGATGCCAGGAGTCACAGTTCTGTGTGTACAAGGTAGCTTTGCTCTCTTGCCTGTTCTTGACAGATGCTCAGGGATTCAGTGTGACACAAGCAGGCTCAGTAAGAATTATTCAGTCACAGCTACACAAAGGAAACAAGACCCAGCCTACCCCCCCCCCCCAAAAAAAAAGACAGCGCATGAGAGTGATTTGTTTTGGAAGAAACTCTTGCTTCTCCCTAGCTCCTAGCTTCGGCTGACATTCAAAGGGATCAAGACAGAAAGAAAGAATGACTAACACGGCAGCCTGCTCACCTCAGAGCTGCAGCTCCTGTGGGTCCCTTCATCACAGGAGGTGTGAAAAAGGAAGAGCAAGCAGGGTACATAACAGGCAGTTCAGCCAGCAGAATTGCACATGCCTGCACCCACGGTGGCTAGGAGGTCTGGATTTCTCCCTGCCACAGTCTTGAGCAAGTCATTCGACTCACGCAGAATCCTTGCCCTGACCCAGGTCAAGGGACATTTGGGTTACATTAGTGTTATTAAAATACCATCACAGTTACCACTATGATAATGATGATGATGATGAGTTGCAGAAGCAAATCTTTGTTCCATAGAAATCAAAAGTGTGACCTGTCTTTAATAAGGTGACTTTAAGGTTGGGCATGTGAGGATCCCTCTGTCTCAGGCCCTCCCCTATTCATGCCCCTGAAACATACAGTGCAACAGATGTATTGAGCAAGGCTGCAAGCAAATTGTCAGTCTCTAAGGATCTCTGTTTCTTGCCTTATTAATCGGGAGATTAATCCATGTCTGTCTGTCCTCTGTGCCCAGTACTTTCTAACACACCACTAGGAGGGGGAGGGAATCAGATGGCTCACCACAGCCTCTGATCTCCAGAGTCAAAGTGAGCATTGCCATCCAGATGGCACTGAAAATACCCTGTGTCAAGCCAGCATATGAATGCGTTAAGTGGTTGACAACTCACGGTTGACAGGTAGAACTTGAAATGGAGTCTGGTGCATATTCATATCTATGTGCATGTGACATTGAGGTCCAGTGTCTTCCTCAGTTGTTCTCCTCCCTAATTTCTGAAACATGGTCTCCTATGGAACCTGAAGAGCACTGACTCAGCCTCACTGGGAGAGCCACAGAGAGCTTCCTCTCTCTGCCTCCTCAGTGCTGAGGTTACAGGCACATGCATCCACACCAGGCTTTGTGCATGAGCTCCAGGTGCTCAAACTCAGGTCCTCATACTTGATCAGCAAACACTTTTTTGACAGAGCCACCTCCCCAGGCCAAGGAAGAGCTTTGTCATAACCCTATAAATCTTGACATTTCTAGATAACCATTCAACAGCAACAACCACAAAAACATTTCTTTTAACAAACACAAAGTCTAGGCTAGATGTAAATTGATTTAAAATTCAATCATGAATAAAATAATATCAAATATGTTTCTCAGCTTCATCCCTTACCATTAAAGCTACCTGGGCTCTCACTAGAATCTTCACTGTGTAGACAAGCACATTAGTGGCTGGGCACTCGTCTCTCCCCATGATCTTCTCCCACCCTCATTTTCTGTATTGTGATTTCATACAACAAAGCCTTTTCATTACTCCCATTGATTTCTTAGGCACTATGCATTTAAGATGGTTTGAGAGGACTCATCTGTACAAATAAACCCATTTTTTTAGAACAATGTACATATTTCTGCTAATGTTATTCATCTATATCCTGTGCTGTGAATCACCTAAAATGTGATTTTTACTAATTCTTAAGAGGTTTTGCAAAAAAAAAATTCAACACCACCACTATGTAATATATTTGCATTTTCCCCCTGAAATGTCATGGGTAACATCTCCTCAGAATGATTGCAAATACAAGAATTGCTATGTGTGAGATCCCTGTTGTTTTGGAATTTTGGCAGAGGCTCCAAAGCTGCTAAGGAAGGGTGTTAAATATCTGTGCATTCTAAACAGAGATACCAGATCATCCAGGCAGTATTTGCTAAGAGGTAATCCAAGACACAGTTTGCTTACATTAATCCCCAAACTCTTCATCTATGGCAATTGCAGACAGAGGTTGACCATGGAAAGTTTGAGAGGACAGGTGTCCTCAGGGGAACTTGCCAAGGTACAGAATGTCACTCTCACTTGAGTAAGAAGATGACAATTTTCTCCCAGAAGCTCCCAGAGCTTCTAGACTCCAGAATCTAGAGAATGCCTAGTGAAAGGAAAGGCAGTTGCTTGAACTAGCAAGATCAATTACACATTGTGTAGGGATATTTGCAAACTGTAGAATTCTGAGAGCTCCTTTTTTTCTCCAGTTTTTACAGACAATGCCACAGCTAGCTGGAATAGATCTGAGTCTCACCTAGAGAAAACCAAGGGATACAGGCAATGTGAAAATTGACTCAAGGCCAGAAGAGCAGAAAATGCTCATAGACTAAGGGTGTCATTGCCACAGTGGATGTCCCTCTAGCAGAAAATTGCATATGGAAAAAAAAAAACAAAAACTTGTCTTGAATAATGCTCGCAAAGACTTTGCCCTTAGTGGGCTAGCTGGTAGGAGTTAAATATCATCGGGAGAAAATATCAGAAATAAACAGTTATGGGTGATATAGGTAGGCTGAAATGGTGAAAATGACCAACCAGAGACTATACAGCTTTACATGGGAATGGGAGCTGTTGAGACCCCAAGAGATCAAACTGTGAACCCATGAAAGAGAATGCAACAGGACTCAGTGTTTGTATACAGCCCACTTGTAGGATAGCTCGACGATGACAGCCTTCTTAGTCCCTTTCTTTTCTTCTCAGCTCTTAAAACAGCCTTGGAGGAGCCAGAAAAAAAAAAGGAGAGGGAAGAACTCCAGAAAGGGGTGAGAGGGAACAGAAACTGATTATCTGATCCCATTTCCATCCTCTAAGTTCTTTTCCTGAACTAGGCTGACATTGGTCAATAATTAGTTGCATAGCTGGGTGAGAGGATAGACTCCAAACAATGGAGTCTTGTTATGTTAGACTCAGCTACACATTTTAAAAGCATATGGACAATGTCAGACATACCCAAACAGACTGGAATAGTGGTATAATGGACTTCTGTGGCCTCATCACCCAGCACCAATGGCGGCCATCTATTTATATCCTCTTCATATTCTTCTACAAATTAAGTTGAACCATGATGCGACCATCATAATTCCTAAATGTAAAATTCCAGTCTGGTGTCTGACTACCAGTGCCTTCCAGATGTCATAGGCTCTTCTCCGCCCACCGCCCACTTTTTTTCTATCCAGATTCTAATAACAAAAACCTCCTTTTAGTCGTGTCTTGGGGTGGAGGGATCAGCCTATTCCTCCCTCTCAGTTTGTGTGTTTAGAGGGAAGGTGACTTATGCGTACCTGGAGGGTATGGAGAGGTTTATCAGTCACATAACGGAACTTTATGAAAAGGACAAGGTGGGCATCCAAGTCCTTCTGACATGATTTGAGCCAAGTGAGAACCAAGTGGTTCGGGGCTTTGCTGCAGTTAGATGGGGTTTGGGTGGGTTTCACGCTGCTAGCTGTGAACCTCCCTATCCAGTAGGCATCCCCTCAAGTTGTCTGTAGTCCCTGGGCTACCTCCTCCTGTCAAACTCCTCAGGCAGTATGTGAACAGAAAGACAAAAGTTGCTGCCCAAAGCACTTCCTCTGAGCCAACAGTACTGTGCCAGAAGGCAGAGGCCAAGCGTGGCCAAGAGCGGTGTGGCACTCTTCCCAGTATCAGCTCTCACTGGGAATGCTGAATAGACACCATAAATTACAGCTCTTCACAGATGAGTTTCTAGGAATATTTTCATTCTCTGCTTCTATTACATGTTCCTTCTTAGCAATAGATGCTAGAGGCCTGATCTGGCCCCTGGGAGAATTAATTCAGTAACTCATCCCTTAGCAGTGCTGAAGATCTACCCTGGGTGTCTCAGCATTCAGCCAAGGATACACTCATTGTTGCCAACTGCAGAAGTTTAGAATCAGCTCTACACCTGAGGAACTACTGAGGTCCTCCTACGTTTTGAATGGAATACCTTAAGATCTATCAAGAGAAAATCAAATTTTTCTTTTTTTCCTTCCTCCCTTCCTTCCTTCCTTCCTTCCTCCCTCCCTCCCTCCCTCCCTCCCCCTCTCTCTTTCTTTCTTCCTTTCTTTCTTCCTTTCTTTCTTTCTTTCTTTCTTTCTTTCTTTCTTTCTTTCTTTCTTTCTTTCTTTCCTTCCTTCCTTCCTTCCTTCCTTCCTTCCTTCCTTCCTTCTTTCTTTCTTTCTTTCTTTCTTTCTTTCTTTCTTTCTTTCTTTCTTTCTTTCATGAATTAGCCTAAAGTACCAAAAATACTGTGGAGCCTACATCTCTCATCTGTCCAACAGTATCCTCCATTCTAAAATGCATCATGTCTCATGGAAAGTTCCCACTATGACAGGGCATAAACAGTGGTATTCTGGATCCCACTTGAGAGGACCAGTGTCAGGTATAACACAGAATTTTATACTGTAATGGATTGTTTTAAACAGATAACAAGTTAACTTTTGATCAAGTATAAAAACTATACCTTTTGCTGACTTCCTATTTTATTATTTCATTTTTATTTATTTTATGTGTTTGGTTGCTTCAGTGTGATCACATCAGTGCACCATTGGGATATCCATACTGCAGCTTGAATGTGGATGTCAGAGGAAAGCATCCAGAATTTGGTCCTGTCCTTCCACTTTGTGGGTCCTGGGAATCAAACTCAGGTCATCAAGCTTGGGGGCAGGCTGCTAAGCCATCTTGCTGGCCCACAACTTACATTTTCTTTAATATTGCTTATTCTTTAACCAACCATTGTGGTGATAGTTATTTATGTTAGTATCATATTCTACCAAGAGGTAGCCGTGATCTGCATAATGCCATTACAGTGTCAGAGTGCTCCATATTCGTCTTTGCATTTACCATTGAGATGTGCACTTCCATGGGTTTTTATGTTGTTTGTTAATTAAAACCTTTTATTTGGATGTAAAGGTATTCCATTAGTACTCCTTGTAAGTAATAGAAGGGATGAATTTCTTCAGCTGCTATTCCTCTGGAAATGTCTTTATCTGTCTTTTATTTCTCAAGTAAAGCTTTAGCAGGTGAAGCCTTCTTGTTTGATAGTTCTGAGTCTCAGCACTTGGAATCTATCACTGCCCCTCCCTCAACTTCTGTGGAGAAGTCTACTGGTACCCCCATGCAGTTTCCCTCCTATGGGAAGGCTTTTGTCTTTTTGCTGCTCTCGGAAGTTTCTTGAACTTTAGGGACAGTTAGGTTATGATATGCCTTTAGTTTTCTTTGAGTTCGTCTTACTTAGGATTCTTTGTACTTCATGAACATGGATATTCCTCTCTCTACTCCACAGGAGTAGCTTGAAGTGAAGAATCATTATCAAGCGCTACAAACAAAATTAAAAAATTTTCAACCAGAGTCAGTCATTACAGTCTGACTGGCACATACACTTGCTGAGGATGGAGAGGGTGAGAAAATAAAACTTGGAAGAATTTACATAAATATCACAACAACTGACAACTTTTAAAATGCAATGGCTTTATTTTATTTGTTTCCTCATGAATGTGTGTGTGTGTGTGTGTGTGTGTGTGTGTGTGTGTGTGTGTGTGTGTGTATGTGTGGGAGTGTCTGTAGAAGCCTTAGGGCAACCTTGGATACCATTCCTCCGGTATCATCCATAATTGTTTGTGAGACAGGGTCTCTCACTCACTTGGGACTCCCCAGGTAGACTAGGCAGGCTGGCCAGTGGGATCCAAGAACCCACCTGTCTCTATCTCTCTTGCTCTGGAATTACAAACTCCTATGTCTGCCCTTTTTATATAGGTTCTGAGGATTGAACTTAGGTCTTCATAGTTTCTCAATAAACACTTCACAGACAGAGATATCTCATAGGCCTTATTTTCTTCTTGTTAAATTTGGGTCTCATTTGGCTTATTTCCTTATTCTTTCCATATGAGAATGAATTATGCATTGTGATATAACTTCATATTTCAGATTTAAGATACCATAGGAGGCAGGGTGGAATCTCATTTAGTAGCTTGGACTGTGAGTCAGAATTCTGGCAGTATCACTTTCTAATCGCTTGACCATGAAAAAACTTCATTAAACATGAAAGTCTCAGTTTCCTTATCAGAAACCATGTATTTGCTTCTTTTAAGGCAAACGTCCATTTACCAATCACACAAGCTGTAAGAGGAGAAGAGGCCAGATCAAGGGCGGCAAACAGGAGCTGTTAGACCCATATGTGACAGCTTGTTGATTCGGGGTGTGTCCCTGCATAATGCCCACCAGCCATCCTTTCTGTGCTCATTTGCTTTACATGTTTGACAACATAATCTCCAAACATGACCATTGCCATATACATTTTTATATTTGAAACATAAATTGATCTGAGTCACACACTAACTGCTCCATTCCTCATCTTAAGACACAGAAACATAAGTTTAAGTTTTTATCAAAATAATATAACTCAACTTGAAAGTGCACCACTTCTCAGTTAAGTGTCTGCAGACTTCTTTGAAAGGCTCTCTTATCTGGTGTTAGGGGTAGATTTACACTTGCCTATAAAATTCTCTGGAGAGAGGAATGGTAACAACAACAGTCACGGGAAACAGATGATAACAACTATTTGCTTTGGCCAAAAAGAACGCAAAGCAGAAACAAATTGAAAACCCAGTGCACTAGTAGGCAGCTGTTAGGAGCTATACTTTCTTAGCAGTGGGTGTATCACTGCTTATAAATCCTAGTTCAGACTCTGTGAGTTCCTATGAGCTAGGATAGTTGTTTCTGTGGGTTTTCTTGTGATTTCCTTCACTACTCCACAAGCCTTCCTCCCTCTCTTCAGCAGCATTCCCCGAGCTTGGCCTAATGTTTGTTTCTCTGATGACAGCTGGGATAGTCACCAGTCTGATGGCAAGTTCAGGCTATGTGTCTGCTATTGCTAGGAGTCTTAGCTGGGGCTGTCCTTGTAGATTTGCAGAAGTTTCCCTTGCACCAGGTTTCTACCTGACCCCGAAAAGCACTCCCTTTCCAGTTATCTCTTTCAGTACTCCCTTTTCACCAACTCCTCAAGTTCCCATGCCCATCTGACCCCAGTCCACCCATGAGATCTCGTCTATTTCCTCTTCCCAGAAAGATCCGTGTGTTTCCCCCGACACCTCCTTGGGCTCTCCTCTCTGGGTTTGTGGATTGTAGCATGGTTATCCTTTACTTTACTGTTAACATCCACTTATAAGTGAGTACATGTTGCTGGAGGGCTTCTCTCCAGGTTCCCCAAGCCCCACAGTCCCACAATCCACATATAAAATAATCACTCAGACACTTATATCACTTATAAACTGTATGGCCATGGCAGGCTTCTTGCTAACTGTTCTTTTATCTTAAATTAACCCATTTTTATAAATCTATACCTTGCCATGTGGCTGGTAGCTTACCAGCGTCTTCACATGCTGCTTGTCCTGGCGGTGGCTGCAGTGTCTCCCCCCTCAGCCTTTCGCTTCCCAGAATTCTCCTCTCTCCTTGTCCCACCTACTTCCTGCCTGGCCACTTACTTCCTGCCTGGTCACTGGCCATCAGTGTTTTATTTATATAGAATGATATCCACAGCAAGTACATATTAAGTTTATCTTTCTGGGTCTGGGTTCCCTCACTCAAGATGATTTTTCTTAGTTCCATCCATTTGCCTTCAAATTTCCTGATGTCATTGTTTTTAACAGCTGAGTAATACTCCATCATGTAAATGTACCACATTTTCTTTATCCATTCTTCAGGTGAGGGGCATCTACGTTGTTTCTAGATTCTGGAAATTATAAATAAAGCTGCTATGGACATAGTTGAGCAAGTGTCCTTGTGGTATAATTAAGCATATATCCTTTGGGTATATGCCCAAAAGTAGTATCATTGGGTCTTCAGAGAGATCAATTCCTAATTTTCTATGAAACTGCCATAACCATTTCCAAAGTGGCTGTGCAAGTGTGCACTCCCACCAGCAACAGAGGAACCTTCATGGGACTGACCTAAGCCCTTTACATATATGTGACAATGTGTAGCTTGGTCTACTTGTGGGACTCCTAACAATGGGAGCAGGGGCTGTCCCTAATGCTTTGGCTGGCTCTTAGGAACCTATTCCTCATACTGGATTGCCTTGCCCAGCCCAAATTCAAGGGGAGGTGCTTAGTCTTAGGACAATTTGATATGCCATGCTTTGCTAACACCCATGGGAGCCCTGCCCCTTTCTGACCTGAAAGAGAGGAGGAGTCGATTGAGAGGAGTGAGGGGTGGTTGAGGAAGGGAATGGGAAGAGAGGAAGGAAAGGAGATTGCAGCTGGGATGTAAAATAAATTGAATAAATAAAAAAGAATTATTTATTTAAAAATATATCATAGTTATAACCAGAAGGTCTCTCATGGGGGAATTCTGAGAAAATTCTTTGTGACTGACACTCTCCCATCTTACCGTTTAGTGTATCCTAACCCAAATTGATACCCATTCAAATCTTACCTATTTAAATCTAGTCCTCAAGGTGAGCTCCACATCTTTATGGGGTTCACTTGTGTCTCAGTAGCTACAAGTTATCTTTTGTTTTAAATTTAACCCTTACCTGTCATTTTTCCTTGTGATTTCTATGCACTTAATCAAGTGTGATCTCACAGCACCTCAAGCCTCTTTCTTTGTGCTGGGTGCAAGTTTTCAGCACAAAAAGAGGAGCTTAGAAATATGCTCTAGGAAATGGCTATCTCAAAATGTGCCTACTTTTCTGTATCTACCACTGAAGATGTGGGAAAATAAATAAGCATGACCTTTACTTTTAAATCTTGATTAATGTTCTGATTGCTTTGTTTTTGTATTTTTGGTCTTAATGAATGTAATATTGGAGGAAAATAATCATATAGCCAAAAACCACTAGAGAAATATCACAAAGAAGATGGTGAACTCTATCAAAATCCAAGTCAGAGCCATCAGAAATTAAGATGCTAAGTAAGACCAGACATCCACACCAGACTCCAAAAAGCACCTTTCTCTATCATCATCACTTCAAGCACATGATTTTCACGCAGTAAGAGTGATTTCAGGTTTTCATTTGCAGCCTCACAGGAACATTGAAACAGTGACCACAATAAAGCTCAGAATATTGGCTGTACCCAAAGAACACGGTAAGTTGGCTTGGACAAATCAATGCTCAAAAATTCTAAGAGAATAAATAGAAATAAACCTTCACAAGCAAGTGGATTTTGTTTTAAAAAGCAGATTTAATATTAAAATCTTTGGGAAAACATGCTACTTTTTTATCACTGTTCACCTAACAGATGGTAATTAAGGAAGTCAGTAAGAACCTAAGGGCAGACTACAGTGGCAACATTTTAAAAGTTTTAAAGCTGTCCAAAGATTTCATGCTTGCCAAATTTACTCTTTAATTAACATGTTTTGTTCCATGGCTGCTTAGTCATACACTCACGTTCATTGTCACCAAGACAGACTCTCCCAACTTTTGAACAACACAGGTCCTGACCCCCAACAGCTTTTATTGCTCCTCATCACTTGCTTGGACCTCGACTTCAACCGTATTGTCAATTGTTGCAATCAAAATCCAGGAGGGGAACAGAGCTTCTACTGTCCCAATGTTAATCAGTGGGAGTCAACTCCACAACCTCAATCTCCTTTATTCATCCATGGCTGTATGTGTCCAATGTCCCAGTCTTCCTTGTGGCCACAGGCCAATGTTATTGGCTCTTACATCCTTGCTGTCTTCATGCTAACATGAGGTTTTTCTTCCTTGCTGTTGCTAACCCTGTAACTCCAAGTGAGGGGAACAGCATGTTTAGTTTCTAACACCTCTAATGTTGTGGCTCCTTCCTTTGATTTTACTACAGTTTACCATGTCATGACATCCTCTTTTGTCTGTATACATTTTCTCATGGAAGTTGCATGGGAAACTTAATCTTTCTAAGAATTCCCTGGTTTCTATCATTCCTCACTTCACAGTGTTGCCTACAGATGCTCATGGCCCTTTGATCAGATCTTCTCTGAGAGCCTCTGCTGGAGAGCCAGAGCTGGAGGGGGGGGATGTGTAAGCAAGGCCAGGAAGATTCCATAAGAGCAAGTAATAAAGCTGGCATTCCTACTATATATAGAAAAGAATTAAGGAGTAGCAGCAGTGAGGAAGAGAAACTCAGATTCCACAAGCTCTATTATGCTTAGATGTGGAAATCAGGGTTCAAACAGCAGTTTATAAAAATCTGCAGTAATATAAAAGAGAAATGAGAACATACTTGTACTTCAGAAAGATAACTCTAAAACCTTTGGTAGAAGTCTCATTTGCTAAGGATATCTGGTTTCCAGAAACAGGAAAAAAATACACAAAAAGCAACTAAAATAAGAGGAATTTGTTGCAGAGTATTGAGTTATATCACTTCATTAAGAAAATTGTTTAACCGTGTAATGTCGTTGTTTTTCTCTGCTGAGTAGTATTCCATTGTGTATATGTGCCACAATTTATTTATCCATTCTTCAGTTGAAGGGCATCTAGGTTGTTTCCAGGTTTTGGCTATTACAAACAATGCTGATATGAACATAGCTGAGCAAGTGCTCTTGTGGTATGATTGAGCATTTCTTGGGTATATGCCCAGGAGTGGTATAGCTGGATCTTGGGGGAGATTGATTCCCAATTTTCTAAGAAAGCGCCATATTGATTTCCAAAGTGGTTGTACAAGCTTGCATTCCCACCAGCAGTGGAGGAGAGTTCCCCTAGTTCCACATCCTCTCCAGCATAAAGTGTCTTCAGTGTTTTTGATCTTAGCCACTCTGACAGGCGTAAGGTGGTATCTCAGAGTTGTCTTGATTTGCATTTCCCTGATGATTAGGGAAGTTGAGCAATTCCTTAAATGTCTTTCAGCCATTTGGGATTCCTCTGTTGAGAATTCTCTGTTTAGTTCTAAAGCCCACTTCTCAATTGGACTGTTGGTCCTTTTGACGACATTACACGGTTTGCAGGCAAATGGATGGATCTAGAAAAAATCATCCTGAGTGAGGTAACCCAGACTCAGAAAGACAAATATGGTATGTACTCACTCATAGGAAGATGCTAGATGTGGAACAAGGATGACTAGACTGCTACTCACATCACCAGTGAGGCTACCTGGAAAACGGGACCCCAAAAAAAGACACGGAGAAATGGACAAGATCTACATGAATAGCCTGGTCATGAGTGGGAACAATGAAGGGCGACAGTCGAGGGAAAGAGTGGGAGATCCTAGCTGGATCAAGAAAAGAGAGGGAGAACAAGGAATAGGAGACCATGGTAAATGAAGACCACATGAGAAGGTGAGAAGGGGAGGAAGCAGAGAGCTAGGGAGGCCCACGGAGATTCACAAAGATACCCCCTCAAAAGACTGCTGGCAATGGTCGCGAGACGGCAGGAACTGACCTACTCTGGTGATGGGATGGCCAGACACCCAAATAGTGGTGCCATAAACCCCATCCAAGGACTGAGGAATCTGAAGGCAGACATCCACGGCTGGGCCCCTGGTGGAGCACTGGGAGTCTAATTAGTGAGTAAGAAGAGGATTTATATGAGCGAGAATTGTTGAAGCCAAGGTTGGATAAAGCACCGGGACAAATAACCAAATGAATGGAAGCACAGGATCTATGAACCAAAGGCTGAGGGGCCCCCAACTGGATCAGGCCACCTGAACGGGTGAGACAGTCATTTGGCTTGATCTGTTTGGGAGGCAGCTGTGCATTGGTGCCAGGTCCTGGGCTCGTTGCATGAGTTGGCTGTTTGAATCCTGGGACTTATGCAGGGACACTTGGCTCGGTCTGGGAGGGGGGAATGGACCTGCCTGGACTGAGTCTACCAGGTCAACCCCGGTCCTCGGTCCTCGGGGGAGACCTTGATCTGGAGGAGGTGGGAATGGGGGGTGGGCTGGGGGGAGGGGTGGGCGAGAGGGGGAGAACAGGGGATTCTGTGGCTATTATGTTGAACTGAATGGTGTTATAAAATAATAATAATAATAAAAAAAAAAGAGTGAGGTATTAAAAAAAAAAAAATTGTTTAACAACTGAAGGTGTGGACAGAACCACAGAAGTCCTGGACCATGAACCCAGTGTGACTTGAATGCCGGCTTCACCAAAATGTGCTCCTTCTGTTCTTCTGTAATACTGTGTACTTGATATGTCCAAGAAAAGAATGTGGTCTAGCTTATATCATAGCCATGCTCAGTAGAGGGCTAGCAAACAGAGGCATGCCGTTAAAGCTGTGTGTACAGTTGTTTGTGTCTTGCTGTGAGCTGAGCAGGCACAGAAGAGACTTAGATAGCAATTGGTCAATATTCATATGGAGGAGCTGAGAAAAGGGAGAACAATCACAGAACGTATTGTGCATAGATTAATTAGGAGCAATGGTGTTTGAACATCACACGCAAGTAAACCTCAACAGCCCCTCAAGATGAGAAGACAGGACAATGATGTGGCAATGAGGATGGGGCTCCACGATGCCACATGATTTCCCCAGCTGAGCTGACCACTTGCCCCTTGGTGGCAACCACTTGACACGTACAGCTGAAGACATATTGGTTTCTAGAGAAACCACAGAGGCAAACAGCCAGCAGCACACTGATGGGCAGTTTTGTGCTCTTTTCCCCCCAAGTCCCCTTCCTCATTGAAATTCCCTTAAAAAAATGTTGGCAACAGCAACCCATCTTTGAGATCCCTCCTTTTGGACAGCCCTGGTTAATGCTGATCCAAACCATGGCCCATTTTGTTCTCAAGTGTGCTATCCTCACTCCTTCCCTTCAATAAACTTCTCTTGCTCATATGTTTTCTGGGTGTTTCATTTGTTGAACTTAAGACAGGAATCTGGTACTGGCCTCCAGAGTTGTTAGCTCTGTTAACCACTGATCACAAGATCCCTTTATATCAGCACTAAGCCCTTCTGAGTCTATTAACCAGACTGTTGTACTTAAAGAGAACTGCTGTGTCTCAGCTCTGCAAGTTATCAGTATAGAAAAGGAAGATGTTTGGAAAGGCAGAGTATTGGTTCCCTTATCAAACTTCTAGATTTGGGATGCTAAATGCCCATGCAAAAAGGCCAGTGATATTGAGACATGATTTGAGAGTTCAAGAGAAAAATCCCTGGATGTCCTTAACGTGACTGGATTCTTAGAAGTCATTGGTGTAAATGCTATCACCAAAGGAGATCATAAAGATAAAGGAATTCAATTTGTGTGCTGCAAACAGTGCTTCATGACACGAGGAGTACAATTTTTTAAAAGGCAGAGAATGGTGCTGCTTTATTTCTACTTAGAAAGTTATTAGCGAAGGAAAAAAGCAAAGGTAGAATTAAATAAGAGATGGCATTAAGGGCTGAGTAACAAATCAGAAGTGTAAAAGCAGAGATGGTGAAGGTAGAATGGCATTGTTTGTTCTGGAATTTTGTCCATGGAGAGAATACAGTATCTGGCTGAAAAGCAATGCTTAATGTTGAAAATGACAGAGAACCCCAAAGCACAGACTATGAAACTTTATATGAAAATGTGCATATGAGCACATTAACAAGAAAGAAAACCACATTTATACACTACTAAAAGAGAAGATAATTGAGGGTGAATCGCTGGGAAATTGCAGTATTGATAAGGGACTACTCTTTAGAAAGAGAAACTGTCCATTCTTTACAATGGAAAGCCAAGAGGAATAAAGCAGAGGAACTTGGTAATTTCCTTTCACTCCGGAGTGGGAGGTTAGCCCTATCTGCAGGGAGTAATGAGCTAGAGGACTGAGCTAAAGAGAGACTGAGTTGAAGAAAGCGGTAGGAAGTAGGAAACCGCTCTTTCCAACATTGAGGAATAAAAAGCAAAAACAAAGACTCACTTGGTTTCAGGATCGAGAAATCTCTGTTAATTAAATAGCATGTGAAACGGCAAAATAAGAGTAAATGAGAGACAATGGAAGAAGGGGTAATTGTGGAGGGCAATGTCAAAGTTATTGTTTTTAATTTCATATTTAAGAGAAAACGTTACTTAACAGTATAAAACTAATTTGATAAAAAATGATTGGGAAGCTGAGTTCCATCTATGGGACAGCTTATTTTCTTTAGAAATTAAATTTCTTCAGGTTTATGACCAGAGTTGTGGGAGTGATGAAGAGTAAAACAGATATTAAAATCCTCAAAGTACGAGCCTCGATGACACAAAGACTTACGTGTGATCGTATTCTTTACAACCAGAGGGTGGAAGAAGGACGTGCCCTGACTACAGATTAAATCCTAGATATTTATAGAAGTAAAGACGGGCAGCAATCCCCATGTGTGAGGAGAAAATAACATGAATGCCTCCAGAAGATTTTAATTATGTAGAGGTCAGGTGAGAACACTGTTAAATTAAAACCGCCCTATTAACAAATATAATACTATCGAGGACACTCATTTATATAATTCCAATGTTACATTCTGAAAGTCGTACTCAGCATGCAGAACAGAATAACAATAAGGACTAAGTAACATAAACCCTAAAACTTAAATGTGAGGCAAAAGGAATACTTATGATCTTGTGAGGAGCCATGCTTAATGAAGGGAGTCCTCCTGTATACTGATAAAAGAGAATCATCTGATCACTAATATTAACTATGTTTGTACTGATTGCAATGAAATTGAAGTCAATATAAGCTATTCTTAAAACCGCAGAAGCCCTGGGCAAAGGAATAAGAGAAAGACGCTGCAGAAGAGGAGAAAGGCAGGACTCTTGAAAGCATTTGATTGCTGACTTCTTTCAAGCCATTACCAGTCCCTTTGAGGCGTTTGATGGACTTGGGGCTGGTGGAAGGAACAGAATGCAAAGATATTGCAGGTCACATCTACTGAATACTCGAAATTCATGAAAGAATGTGGCTGGCATGTGATTCCATTCTCAACAGGAATAACTTGTGTTCGTTTTATGGATGGCTGTTTCATGATGAAATGTTCAGAATACTAGGTAATTTCTTTAAAAGGCATCAGCATAGTAGGGAATTTTTTTCAAGAAAGCAACATTAATGAAAAACACCATCATACCAGTGTGGTAACAGAAGTTGCTTCTGAGTGGTGGGGATTGCAAGTGTTTCTTCCAGTAGCACACGAATTCCCTACAGTAAACATTTGGAAATGGTTTCCAGAGGCCATTCACTCCTTCACTTCTCTTTGTGACTAACAATTTTGATGCTATGTGACTATCACCCATACCTCAGCTTATAATTACATCACAATAGACTCAACATAAGTTGAAAATAATGTAAGCCAAAACTGCATTTAATATATCTAATCTGCTGACAATAATGACCTAGCAACACCACGGCCTATAGATTATCATTTTGTTGTTGTTACTGTTACTTTAAACAAAGTCTAATTTAACTATTTGTAGTATGTTCACAGAAAAGAAAAAACAACAGTTAAACAATATAAGAAATGGCCAACATGTTAATTCAGTAACCTCACCACTCAGCAGGAATATACATATTTCAAATTTAAGAATAAAAAAAAAAAGGGTGTGTAAAGGAGAGTTCATGGTTAGATATTCTGTTTTCATTTTTCAAGACTCAGTTTGTCTCTCTTTCCTGTAAAACTAAGTTCCTCATATCTCTGAGTTACCTGAATTACAATGATTTTTAACAGTATGATCAGGAAACTCATAAAAGTAAGCATTTAATTTGGGGCTTACATTTTCAGAGGGAGAGTCCATGATAATCATGGCAGGAAGCTTGGCAGCAGGTGGGCAGGCATGGCACTGGAGCAATAATTGAGAGTTTATACCTCAAGCTACAAGTGGGAGGCAGAGAAAACTAACTGTAAAAGACATGGGCTTTTGAACTGTTAAAGCCCTCTCCAGGTGACATATATCCTCCAGCAAGGCCACACCTCCTAATCCTCCCCTACACAGGCACCAACTGGAAACCAAATATTCAAATGTCTGAGATTTATGAGGGACATTTTTTTTAATAACCACAAGCTGGTCTTCAATCCGTCTCCCTCAGTTTATATATTGTGGCTCCTCCCTAGACCTCCATCCCACATGCAATTAGGGCAGAAGTGCAAACAAATGGTGGGAAGGAATCTGTGGATTCTCCAGTGAGGGCCCAATAACCCTCCTCATGCACTTACTGTATGAGGGACTGCCAACAGGTAAGCTCAGTCAGGTGGCCTTTTCTAAGCAGGTACAATGTTTGTGACAAAGACAGCAGCTGTTTTGCTTAGAAGACCTTTTTCCACACCAAAAAAAAAAAAAAAAGTGAATTTGATGAAATACTTTGTTTTGCTCTGGGCCACCACAATATTAACCCTTGCTAAAAGATTTATCAATCTGATATGATATTGGAGAGTCTTCCTCCACCCCTTCTGTTTTACTAAACATTAGAGGATCCTTGTTACCATGTAGACATGCATGCATGTAATCTGGTAAAGGGAACTGTGGGTTTGTTGAGCTTTTGTCCTTAAAACAGCTTTCAAAAGTAACAAGTCTTCAAGTACTCCAGCATTTGACTTGGTTGAGATATAAAGGGGAATTAAAACGACTTTGAGGGTCTAAATGAATCCAGATTCAAAGAGAGAAACAGTATTTGATGAAGAGTTTAAGGAAGTTGATAACAGATACTTGGCCTAATGTGGACTGACTTTGGATACAGCCTTGGAGACTAGGAAAGAGAAATTCCCCAACAGTTTGTGTGCCTGATTAGATAATTGGAAAGAGATGGAGGAAGAGGGTTGGGAGTTATTTTCTGTGTAGTGTAAATGTGGTACGACACTGTGGTGAGCCATTGCAGTCCTGAGCTAAATTGCTTTTTGATATTCCTGGATTTCAGGTTTGTGTTTCTCTGTCTGCGGCAGTGTGCTGAGACTGCCTTACAGGCTGCTGGCCATCCCTGGGGATTAAAGCTCTTTCAACACTTGGAAACCTTCAACATGAGAAAAGCCGTCCCACAGATAAGGAGGATAAATGCCCATTGACTAAGAAGCAGTTTTCCAATACAGTTCCACCTGAGATGGCTTCTGAAGCAGATGGAAAGATGGGAAGTCTACTACAACAGGTAATCTGCAATGGAGGCACCCCACAAGGAGAGGTACATAGTAGAATGCTTCCTTCAAGCTTCATTGGGGAGTGAATGATAGATACACTGAGGCTGAAGGACTAATTCAGGGGGAAACGACCAATGGGAAGTTCCAGCTTTGAGGGAAATGACCAGGCTCTGTTTTGGTACAGTGAATTCCACTCCTTAATGGTATGTAATTAACCTTGATTCACTCCCTCTGTCCCTTTGGCATCTTTTTGTGCCAACAGATAGTTAAATCCACCCTTCATTTGGCTTTGCCATTAGCCTACCTATTTTCTCTCCTCTGTTTTGTTCCTGGAGTCACACTGGGCATCCATTCTTTCTTGGCTCCCAAGCTTGTGTTCAGAAATGTCCCAGAAAGTGGCATTTGAATTCTCCCGTTGCTCATCGTCAATTGCTCTCTCTGGCCCATTTTTTTCTTATTATACATCACTCTCCAAAACAGATTTGTTAACTTTCCATATAAGATTATCTATGACCATCCTAATCCTGAATGAGGAATGGAATTTGTTTATCCATTTCTTCAAATGAATTTGTAAAAACTTTGCCAAACAGAACTACACTTCTGTTTTCTCTAGAATATACATTGTTCTGCTAGGAGTCATCACAGAATTACCACTACTATGAAGAAGAGCATTTGGACAAAATGATCCTCAAGGACATCATCACTTTCTGACATGGTGAAAAAGAAAGAAATATTTCTAAAGAAGGGAGAAAATCAAATGAAAGTCATCCCAAAAGAACACCATCTGGCCTGCAAGATGTGTGGGGATGGAAGACTCATGTACTGAGGGAAACACAGTTTTTGCAAATCAAAAATGAACTCCCCCCCCAAAGTAGGTCATTCATCATAGCCAATTCCAAGACCATATTTCTCATCTCTTACTTCTAATTTAGTTTTTCTCTGCTGACATAAGTATTTATATATATATATATATATATATATATATATATATATATATATATATATGAGAATTCAATTCTCACCTCAGTATGGTTTATATTTGTACTTTAACTAAATGGCTTCATCTTAAGGATGATGTCATGGGGCATATGCTTCTCAATTATAACATCATCTTTTGAATTAAAAAATGAAAGAGATGTACATTTGAACTCATTTTTTAAAGCATATGTGCAAAAAAAACAGTATCTATTGCCATAACTGTTTCCTGTTTTGGCTTAAAAGTTGAAGTTATATTTAGATGCAAAACATAGTCAGTTTGTTTTTAACCTAGGTAGTCCTGATATTTGGTGTCTAGATCATGTTTTAACAGAAGTTATTGTTGTGTTGGTTAATCTTAGCTGTCAACTTGACAGAACATGGAGAAGCCTCCTGGCAACCTATAAGAGCTTATCTAGATTAGGTTAAATGAAGTGGGAAGACTCACTTACATGTGGGTAACACCATTCCTTAGACTTGGATCCTAGACAGAATACAAAGGAGAAAGCAAGCTGAACACTGGTGGTCACCATTCTCTGCCTGTGTAATTCAGAGTCATGTGACCAGCTGACATGATGGACTATGCCCTTTTAGCATGAACCCAACTAAACTCTTTCTGCCTTAAGTTCCCTATGTCAGACTATCTTATCACTTCAACAATAAAAGTAATTAAGACAATGTCAATGATATTACTGATAAAACAACCATGATTATTAGTTAATTTTCAGTAAAAAACATCATAGAGAATAGACAGCAACCGATAGTGGCTTTATGGGCAGTTTCTACAATAATTTAGCTACCTAAAAATTAAGTTGTCTGGGGCTAGGCAGTGGTGGCACATGCCTTTAATCCCAGCACTTGGGAGACAGAGGCAGACAGATAGATCTCAGTGAGTTCCAGGCCAGCCTGGTCTACAAAGCGAGATCCAGGACAGCCAGGACTGTTACACAGAGAAATCCTGTCTCAAAAAACAAACAAACAAACAACAAAAACTTAAGTTGCCAAAAGGAGATTTGTGCATACTGGAATCCAAATAGGACTCCTTTATCTGATAGTATAAATGTTTTCATAGCCTGATAGACACACTCAAATTCATATCCAGAACCCCCTCCCCTCCTCTTCTCCAAGACACCTTGGGATAAATGAGTTCTCCAAGGGACAATAGAGAAATTTGTCAAAATCAGATTCATTAACCCACTTCCAGATATTCTGACCCCTGCATCGGTTTGTTTTCTTGTTACTGTGATCAAAGCAGCCGACAAGAGCAACTTAGGGAAGGAAGTATTTAGTCTGGCTTGCAGTTTAAGGGGTTAGAGGTCATTAGGCCTGGGAAGGCCTGAATGTTGAGTGTCTGTGCTCAACTTATTGTCTCCTTTTATGCAGTCCAGAGCCCCATCCCCAGGGGATAGTATTGTCTACATTCAGGGTGAGTCTTCCCCAATCAGATAAGCTTTTCAGGAAACACCCTTACATATATGACTAGTGGTATATTTCAATTCTAAACCCAGTTGAGCTAGAAATGAAGGTTAACAGTTACAGACTCGTCCTCTGCAGTTTAACAAGTATCCCAGGCCTCAAGAAGCAATGGACTGTGAATCTCTTTAAGTCTGCTGCTGCTTTTTGCTTGTGTGTGGATTCAGCCACCCCCCTCAGGCTAACAGTTTTTCTCTAGACATGTGAACACATTTGGGGGCTTTAGGAAAGCTTGCCAGTTAGGAGAACTTTCATTCTGATGTCCACTCACAGTATACCCTTTTATTGAGTATGAGAGGCAGAAGGTAGGGACACCATGATGTAAAGCTCACTTGACACCTAGAATGATGCTTTTTTTTTCTGTAATATATCAGTGCAAGTAATTAGCTTGAAGAAAGAAGTTCTCTTTTAAGCAGACTGGGAGTTTTTAAAATTTTGTTTCTGGTTATTGATTTTATTGAAATTGCCAAAGTGGAAGTCAGACCTTACATACTGAGTAATAGTTAGCCCGACTTCTTTCCCAGTCCTCCAATTACCAAACTAAATGTCTCATTCCTCATATTATAAGCCCATCTGTCCATTCATTCTGTAAACACCATTGAGTGTTTATTATGGGCAGCTGTGATTTTCAGTTTTTGATGCAGGAAATCTCTGCTCTGGAGTATGGAGTTGTAGAACTGGGACTTTGGGGGTAGCATACAAATGGAGAATGAGAGAGAGCCTAACTCTAATCAGGCAAAGTGTATGTGATAGCAGAGATGAGACCAGCCGAAGTCCTCAGAGGAGGTTGCACCTGATATGAATAGAGAGGGTAAGGAGAAGCCCATTCAACAGGGCAAGAAAAAGAAGCTATTCAAAGAGATTGAATGGGGGCTGGGGAGATGGCACAGTAGGTAAACTGCTTGTGGAACAAGTATAGGCATGAGAACCTGAGTCCAGATCCCAAATACTCACATAAAAATGCTGGAAAAACCTTAACCCCAGCACTTGGGGACAAAGCAGGGGTGGGAGTGGGGCTAGGAAGGCTCACTATTGATAAGCAAACTTTGGGGTTTCCCTTCTTGACAAAACAGTGGGTATTAGATTCAGAAAGAGACCCCGTCTCAAAAAGTAAGGTGTGAAGCCATTAAGGAAAACATCTTAATGACAATTCCTGGCTTCCATAAGCACACACATGGGTAAGGGCATCACACACACACACACACACACACACACACACACACACATACACACACACACACACACGCACGCACGCACGCACGCACGCACGCACACACGCACGCGCACGCACACGCACACGCACACGCACACGCACACGCACACGCACACACACACACGCACGCACATCCTGGGGAAAACGACTGGTTTGGTTGGAACATAGACTGCAAATGGAGATGTGGGATATGATAGGAGGTAAGAGCACCATTCTATAGAGCATCTTACACAAAATGCAGAGGGTGCTTGACTTTGAGTGTCAGTGTGGAGATGAGTCCATACATGCTTTCAACAGGGGAAGAGACATGAGTGAGTTTATGTTTAACAGAGATCACTCTGGCAACTTGAGGCTCCTGCAATTGCACTGAAGCAAGGCTGAACATCCTGTGTGAAGAAGGGTTAAGTCACAGTGTGCCACACAGCATTGGACAACTTGCTGCAGTTCTAAAACATTCATGCTTTATTCAATCCATTGGCTCTGAGGGCTTCATCCAGAAATGTTAAGAAAAATGTATAGCAAAGAAGGATCATGGCTAAATTAATTCAAAACTATCATTACCCAAGGGGCTGAGAATTGTTGCAGCTTTGAACATGAAGTGTACTAGAAAAAAAATGATGGATTGGAGAAGAGTCAAACAGCATAAGGCCTTAATAAATTTGAAGATAATGCAGTCGTGGTGATGATGAAGTGATGAAATTGGAAGCTAGGATGCAACAGGGTAGTACACTGAAGAATAATCCTTGTAGATGGATTTCTAAACAGTCTTATTAAATAAGGAACACCAAGCCAAATATAGGGTTGAGAGCCATAGAGATCAGGGAAATAGTGAGAGCCACCAGCTAACCTTAGCTCACCATGCTGCTGTAGCTTCCCAAGAGAGAGCTACTTCCTGTCTAACCTGCACCTTTATTGCCTTGCTGTTCTACCTTCTTATTGGCTCTTTGCCCAGTCACCTCAATCCCTTGTTTCTGCCTGTCTCTACAGACCTCCAGGTCCATATGGTTGGTACTGGGATTAATGGACTGAGACTCTACTAGCTGTGTGATTGGATTAAGGGCGTGTGCTACCTCTTCCTGACTTTTGTTTATGGCTGGTTATGTCCTCTGGTCTCCAGGCAAACTTTATTTATTAACATACAAATAAAATGTCACCACAAATCCTGGGTGATGATTCAGTGTTACACATGGCCATAGGCAGAAATCTCTGCAGTAGACAGCACTTTAAGTACCTTCCTAATCCCAAACTACCTCTCTCCTCCTTGAAATCACAGTGGGCAGGAGTGTATCCATAAAGTTGACACTGTGATATCCTTGATCAACTGCATAAATTTGTGTCTTTCTTTTTAGGATCCAAAATTAGAATACATGCTATTGCTACTTTGTCTTGTTTGAATCTCAGAGATCATCTTTGTAATTGCCCAATTCATCAGAGGGGGGAGAAACAGGAGAGAGCAGGAGAATATTCAATGTGACCAGAAATGAGAACCCAATGTCCACAAGAGAGAAAAATCTGTGTTCCCAATGACTTTCCAGTCAGTTTCCTTTGATGTCAGGTAGAGTAGCATGTGCTTCTCTGCACCCAGGAAGCTGAAGCAAGAGAATCATTAATTTGAAATTAGCCTAGAATAGATCATTCAATTGCAGTCCGGTGGTTTGAATGACAGTGCCTTAAGCCCCCTCCCCCGGCATAGGCTCAGATATTTGAACACATGGTCCCCAGGTGGTGGTGGTATTCGGGGAAGGTTTAGGTGGTACAACCATGCTAGAGAAAGTATATCACTGGGGGTGGACTTTGAGATGACGTAGCCTTACCCTATTTCCAGCTCACTCTCTTTGCTTTGTGCTTGCATTTAAAGATAAAAGCTCTTAACCTCCTGCTTCTGTCATCATGCCTACTGCTTGTTGCTATACCCCTTGATCATGATGGACTCTTCTCCCTCTGCAACTGTAAGCCCAAATAAACTCTTCTATAAGTTGGCTTGGCAACTGCATTGTACCACAGCAACAGGAAAGTTACTGATACATCCAGCTTGAGTTGCAGAGTGAGACTGAGTTTTTGAAATAATAGCCTGGTCTAGTCCCCTGTAATATAGTTCTTTGGGGAAAAAAAAAGAAATTAAACACCTACACTCATAAATTAAATATTTCAAGTGTAAACACTATCCATTCATCAGGTTAGCTAAAATATCACTTTCCAGTAATAGTCAGGTCCCATGAGGAAGTAGAGAAAAACATGTATTCACTAGGAAAGGAAATGTATGATGCCATCTCTTTAAGGGCAATTTGTCAAATAGTTGTAAACATGCCACATTTGTCTTCCACTTTGACACAGAGTCCATGTTGTATACTCTAAAAAGCAAACAAAATTTTCTGTGTATATTATTCTGCTGTAATATTGACTATGATAGCAAGACACAAATCAACATGGTGAATATCTACACATGGACCACTGGCTCACTACCTTATACTATGCATATATGGTAGGTACATAATGTGTATTATATAGTCAGAGAATAAAATGAATTAGATAATCTGTTTGCAATTATAAATTTCTAAGAAGCATTATTGAATAAAAAAGCAAAGCATAAGCATAAACTAGTTTTAATTTTATGTACTTTCAAAGCATATCCTCATATGTAAAAGAGTACACATGATATTTTATAACCAGATATAGAAAAATGGCTTACAACAGTCAATTTGGAGGCTTGAATGGAGTATGAAATGTGGAAAGAGATTTTTTTCTTTTCATTCCATGCCTCTTTTCTGTAATTTTGTTGTTGTTTATTTAGTAAGTCCATATGTTGCTTTGGTTTAAGGGATAAAATAAGCTTGCTTTCAGGAACCATTCGAACATGTCATTTGTACCAGGGTTATTTGAAGAATCAGTCCTTGGCAAACTGAGCTGCATGTGTCAGAGAGCACAGATCAGCCCACTGCCTTCTTCATCAGATAGCCTTCCCTTAAAAATACAGTATCAACTGAAGTAAGCTGCACTTAGTGGAAAGGTTGATTTCCTTTCTAGGGCAAACTCCTTATTCCTCACTGACCATCAACAACTCATTGCCCTGGCCACAGTTTGTAAAATCATTGATTTATAATTTAATATGATAAATTCTTTTCCCAAGTGTACTTTTGCTAAGTCTTTTTTTTTTCCCTTTGAAGAATAATACACTTTTCAGCGACATAGGGAAGCTATTTTCTTGGGTAGAATTTGTATTTGCCCAAGGTCTCTATGGGCCTTCAGGGACATAATCTCACACAGGTTATACTGTCTTTAGCAGGAGGATTTGAAGGTATCACTGTGTCTCAGCACTGACAAGCAGATCCTCATATACTTAGTTCCTTGTGCAGCAGTTTTTGTTTGTTTTTCCACCAAAAACCTTCATACTATAGAAGAGAGAATAATTGGTTGTCCATCTCTGTCAGAGAAATATAGATATCTACTGAGTTACTGCCCTATAAAGCAATGGAAACTAAATGTCTTCTCAAATGAGAATTAATATGACAGGAGTTATACTAAACATTAAATATTGTGTCATATACACACACAAAATGATTTCTTAACCAGCTATGAATTGCAACTGAATAATAACATTTTCTACACTATAATTAACTTGAAAAATCAAGGCAAGGCTATCAGAGTTCATGTGATACAGTAAGCAAGCAAGTAAGTAAGCTATCATGATAAACACATCTTTCAATTGCTGCTCTAACCTACTGTGAGAAAAGTTCACACACCAAGTGGTTGGCCCCTGAAATACTTGCTTAAATTCTATAATCTGAAATTTTGCCCATTGTCTAAGTAAACATGAAAAACATAAACAACTTATAGTGATTAAAAAATGAGCTATTTTTTACATTACTTTTAACTAGGAATTGCAATAAGGATAGGCAAGGAAGATCGTGTTAATCATGAGCTCATAAAGTAGAAAGGGCAATGGACAGAGGAGGGAATGAAGGTAACCCACAGAGAGAAGCACAGATGAGCACCCACATGCACACTGAGTGAGATTAACCTTGGACATGCTTTTTGCAATCCCTAGATCAGTGGTTTGCAACCTTCCTAATGCTCAGACACTTAATACAGTTCCTCATGTAGCGGTGACTCCAACCATAAAATTATTTTCACTGCTGCTTCATAATTGTAATTTCACTACTGTTATGGATCATCTGTGTTTTCCAATGCTCTTAGGCAACACCCCCCACAAAGGGGTCACAAATTACAGGTTGAAAACCATTGCCCTAGATATCTTGTTCTCAGTTTTATTTTCCCCTTCCCAAGTATCTTCACTCCTTGGGTCTGAATGATTAATTGCCTTTTTCTGATTTATTGAAGTTCACCTAAGCATCTTTCTGTTATTTGCAAGCAGCCCTGGGACACCTGTTTGTCATTCTTTCCTTACTAATTTCCAGCATCCATCAACTAGGATGATCACCAGTCGGCCCATAAAATCCAGATGCTTATGACTTTGTTAAGTTAGGGCCTCCAAATCTAGCTTTGAGCAGTTAGTATATAGGGATCTCATTCTTAATTTTTTTTCTATAGATGTATCTATTGCAAGAAAAGATGTTAGGTACAAAATACTTTATAACTCTCATTTAAAAATACATTTTAAGCGTATGTTTGCATCTCTGAGGGTACTAGGGGCCTTGGCTTGTATCTGGAATCTGACTCTGTGTAAGACATCGTGGACTTTAAAAGTGCATGAGTTTGTCTAATTTCCAACTTGTGGCTCTTCACCGGTTGTCTTATCACAATAAAAACTCCTCCAGCTATTTTCTTCAATGATGATCTAACTCAAATGGTCAGTTTTGATTAGAGAGTTAAAACACTAAAGTCATTTTCTCCTTAGGGCACTTTTAGAATAGGAAAAATCGGCGAAAAGCAATGCATTTAAATCAATTATTATCCAGAGTGTATTGTTTTCAAATTAACTTACTCATTTTCTATTTGTAGGTGTTTTGCATTTGTGTGCACCTGTGCACATGTGTACCGGGTGCCTGTGGAGTCTAGAGGATCCTCTGGAGTTACAAAGGGTTGTGAGCGGCCATGTGGGTGCTGGGAATGGAACCCAGGTCTTCTAGAAAAGTAGCCAGGGATCTTAACTGCTGAGCCATCTCTCCATCCCCGAGTCTACTGTTTTATATGATTCTAAAGTACTGAAAACACTTTCCTGTAACTTTCTTGTCTATTCAGGAGAATATTGTCTTAAGAGCTTCACAGGAAACATAATCTCTTTTCAATGATGCAGCCAATGATGGAGACCACGAGTCTCATGACTTCACAGCACCAGCACGTAGACCTTCTGTTTGACTCAGCACAGCTCTTTGGCCTGCATTTGGCTGGGCACACCCCACGAAGAGTGTCGTGAGCTCACTTCACTGGCCCAGATCCAATCTGAGCCACTGGCCCCACCTGGAACTTCAGTCAGTTTCTCTTCTGGTTCTCAACCTGAATTAAAAAAAAATGATTAAAGAAGTGGGGCAGTAGTGGCATACCCTTTAATCCTAGCACTAGGGAGGCAGAGGCCAGTGAGTCTCAGTGAGTTCAAGGCCAGCCTGGTCAACAAAGTGAATTTTAGGACAGCCAGGGCTCTTACACAGAGAAACCCTGTCTCAAAAAAAAGAAAAGAAAGAAAAAGAAAAACGGCGGGGGTGAGTTTGGGACTAACACTTATGGAAAAAGAAGTTTCAAATCAGTATTAACCTTCCCAGAACTTTTTATTTCTTCTTATTCATGAAAATTACAGTGTGTTACTAATTTTCTGTTAAGAAACAGAAATCTAAGACTTCTGCATACATCAAGATCCTAAAAAAAAAGTCACCTTGCAGCCAAGATTTGGTTAATTTTCATGATGTACTTAGACCACCTTAGTGTTCTTAATTTTTAAGAGCATGAAATTCTCAATGGCCCACCATGATATCCATACTTGTTGGCTTGCATTTATGGCTTCCATATTGCTCTTATCTCTTACTTCTCTCTCAATCTTTCTTCTTGCTCTCTCCACTGACTAAATGATCTCATTTCAAAGAAAATATTTCAACAACCCCTTCTTCTCAATTCTTTGTTACGTTTCTCTCATCTTCTGCATATCTACAGGTCCGTGGAGAACATTATTTGAATATCAAATTCATTTGCTCTAGTGAAAGCTTTACTTAAATTCTCATTGTCTATCAATTTCATTCCAGGTGACAAGAATCTCATTTTGTAAATGTTCTTTCCTCCAAAGGTGGCCTTCCTAGGTCTCTAGTCTTCTGTATGATATTGCCCTATGTGATAGACTGTTTTAAAAACTCATGCTCATAGCAGGCATTTTTTTCGATCACTTAAATGTGTTGGTAATGTGCTTCCTAGTTATTTGTTCTTTTATATTGATGTATTTAAAAATAACCAACACACTAATCATTTTGATTGGATATTCTTAGAAATATTCAGAGATCCTAAGATAGATCTGGGCTGCAAGTTGACTCTCCCAGCTGCATGCTAACAACAAAGCCATTTTCTCAGTCCTGCTGTCCTGTTCATTTCTGGCAGTAGGGTTGCTGTCATTTTAAATTTGAGTAATGAGGCTATTTGACTATCTTGTTGATACTTTCTATTCTAGTTCAAAATTTTTATTTACCATGTGAATGAGTGCTTTGTTCTCGCTAAAAGTATCTAAGCTGCCACCCAGAGAACTCACCAAGAATATTCACAAAGATTTTAATTAGGCAACAATAATAAATTTGCCTAAACATCAATTTTCACATAGATAGAATCAGGCTTTAAAAGACCACTTCAGACCAATGGTACCACTATACACAAGATAGATTATTATTGCCCATCAGTTTAGGGATTATTTTAGCTATAAAACCATTTATTTATCAACAAGCTCTAGAACCCCAGTGCCTTTTCTGACTTTAGAAAATACTTCTAGCAAAATTCATTGTCTAAGTGCTATGATATGTCAAATGCTGTGGTGGAGGAAGCCATCTGTTTCTCTTTGGATGACCTTTGTCCCCTCCTGTCTTCACATACCTTACTTGGGAGTTTTAATCTGTAGGTGTGAGCAGAATGTAAGGCTCCAATTCAATTCACAGTGTAGTCTTGAATGTTGAGCTGATAAAATTTCAGATTCTTCATCACAAATTATTCTGCTTCCTCACAACTGTTCACCTTCCAGTCTGTTGGCAAGAACTCCAAGGGAAAATTTATTCTCCACTATTGGCATTTCTTCTAAGGTGAAGGAGTTTTTCTGAGGTACTGAAATTGGAGATGGTCCCATTAGAGGCCCTTCAGAGGGGAGCCAAAGTGAGAGACTAACAGTTAATGGAGAAATCCCAGGCTTACCTGTGATTACTTGGAACTACTTTGCAGGAACAGGCTCTGTAACTTCTCCCAAGTCTGCAGAACATCCAGACTTCTATGTTCAAGGGACTATCTCCATTACTAGGAAATATGTCCTTAGGTGGAAGAGTGAAGCTACTTGCTTCTTTTCATCCTCCATTGCCTCTGGCTGGACCTGAGATGTCTGATGAAACCAAGCAACCATTTCTACATTAACAGCCCCCTAATGATATACAAGGCACAACTCCTGTAACTATATAACTCTCTGCTGTGGAGTGCTTTCTGTAAAATTTTGCAGAAGAGCTCTTTTTTGGCCTCTATCTGTCATTTTGGTCCATCCCACCATTATATAAAGGCTAATAAATGTCCAGAATTTCGATTCTAACTAAATAAACTCTTCCAAATCTTTCTAAATCTATAAAAAGAATAGTTCCTTTTTGAACTACTCTCTGTTGTATAAAAATTCATCTCAGAAACCAAGAAAAAACCCTGCTGATGATTTGGGAGATGCAACTATAAACATAGAGATTAATCAAATTAATTTTGAAAATCTAGTCAATTAGCATCATTATTTTAAAACCCTTTTTCTCCTAAAATATGTCTTCATCATTAAGTACTAAGGTGCATGAATATAATTCCATTTTTAAATTTCATCTTAAAGAATTCAAATTAGCTTCCTCCTCCTGATAAGTCATGAATTCTCAAGGGAGGTGAAGGGAAGCAAATGAAAATTAAGTTTTTAAATGTGCACACACATTGGCTCTAGTACCACATCAGGGTTAGGCTATACATAATCACAGTAATCATAGTTCGACTGGATTTTAAAAATGGTTGCCCTTCTTGTTAGGAATTATGCACACATGGGAAACCCCAAGCTGGCCCAGCCAGGGTATCCCACTCATGCAGGGAACCATGCTGGCATGTTGGGCAGATGTAGCGGGGAGCTGGGCACATGCGCTCCATGCAGGCATGGTGATGGTGGTGGTGGCCAGTAATTCACAACCCAGATGCTGTATCCATAGGGGGAGTTTATTATAATAGAGAGATGAAGAGAAAGATAGGAAAGAGAGAGAAGAGAGAAAGAGAGAGAGGGAGGGAGTTTGGGGGTGTATACCTCTTGGGAGGAAAAGCAAAAGAGAGAGGAGAAAGAGAGAGGCAGATTTTTTTCCTTAAAAAGAGGCTTTTATGTCAGGACACAGGGCGGCACCAAGGGGTGGGATTTCAAGGAGGCAGGTCAGAATATTAACATAACATAATATTATCCATTTTGATTATCATAAAAAGAAGTGAGTTATGGAAGCAAGTTGGGGAACAAGGGCGCTGAATTCTCGAGGCTACTTCCAGCTGACAAGAGGCAAAGTGGGGAGGGGGAACCGGGAGTCACACATGGCAAAGATCTCAGGAACGTTCCTCGAGGGAGCTGAAGAGGCAGGTTGCAGCAGTGGTGTTCCAGGAGCTTGGGGGAAAATGGCATGCAAAATCAGGGTATAGAAGCCATGGCATCTGCTATTTCCCCGGAGGTCAGGTAGGAACAATGAATCTGCAAAATATGCTTGCAAAATAGGTGGAGTCAGAAATGGGCTCTGGAGATTGTTAGTTTTTTTCTTTTTAAGATTTATTTATTTATTATGTATACAGAAGAGGGTGCCAGATCTCATTACAGATGGTTGTGAGCCACCATGTGGGTGCTGGGAATTGAACTCAGGACCTCTGGAAGAACAGTCGGTGCTCTTAACCTCTGAGCCATCTCTCCAGGCCCAGATTGTTAGATTTATCGGACCAGATTTCTTGATGCAATAGCAAAATTTTTCCTGGGAACCTGTAGGTATCTGTAAGACTGGAACAGATTTACCTCATAGCAAAAGCATTAAAATCCATTTAAGAACTCTTTGTAGTCAATGTTCTATCAGTTTATCAAAGCTGCGTTTATCAGTATTAAAACCTTTAACCTCAGGAGTTATATCTGAAACCAGTCTCTCCTGTACCATGAAGTCTGGGAATGAGGCATAGCTGTCTATAATTTTAACAGGAAACTTATTAATGAGCTATCTTTGGACTGGGGCTGTTAAACTGATAAACCCTAGTTATCAAATATTGTCAGATCTGAGAAGGATCAATTTAAGAAATGAGACAGCTTTCCAGCTACCTAGGCAGCAATCCCAAGTCTCTCTGTGGTTGCTGGGGGGCATGTAGAAGCCCCAAAGACAGCACTTGTTCAGTTGATAGGCCCAGATTTTTTCTGTGGAGTAGAAATTTGGGGAGACTGACCCATCTTGACTTTGCAGTATGGGGCAATTCGTCCTCTGTTGTTCCACTTATTCACAGTCTGGACAGGATCTCAGCTTTTCACTGCATGCCCAGCCTTGCCATGAGCTTCCAGGTGGAAGTTCTTCTGCGGCCATCTCTCTGCTTGGAGGAGATACAGGATGCTGCCAGGAGCTGACATGTCTCTCTGTCATCAAAAGCTTTTATATTAAATGCCATATTCTCAGATCTCTACAGGTGTATGAGGACTGGGGGAACAAAATCTGTTAGATGTATTTATAACTTTGAGAGCATATATATATATATATATATATATATATATATATATATATATGACTTAAACCTGAATATACAGATTTCCCTGTTAGTTACAGCTTAGTGAAGTTAGCAAGGACAGGGGGGCTCACATTCTTAAGCCTGAATAGACCTTGAGTGGGTGAAGAGAGACATTCTTTAAGCTGTTGGCAGTGATATCCGAATCTATAACCATTTTTAAGGCCCTATAGCTGTAGTTCTGATCTTTGAGTACAGCCAGATTACAATCCTGAATGATTTATATAGAAATAATTATTTCCTAAGCTGTCTCCTGAGAAGACAGAGAAGAGTGACAGAGAAAGATTCCAAGGCTGAATCCCTAACCTAGCCCTCCAGGCTGTCCTGGGAATAGAGAGCACAGGACATCATATTCTCCATAGCTGCTTCAAGCTGAAACAGGCTGCAGTTGGTCAGGAGGACTCTGGCTAGTTAAAGGCAAGGAGGTAACCCAGGCAACGGGGTATTTACCCTCTGACCTAGCTGTGGAGAAAGGAAATAATTATGTTTGGCTGGGTGGTCCACATTACATAGACAAGAGTCTCTGTTGGCATCTGGGGCAGGGAAAGTGATGTAGGTTGTGGTCCACAACTCCTGCTTCGATGCTTCTGCCAGCCTTCTGGAATATAGACTAGAGGAAAGTTAAAATTTATGAATTTATTTGAAATCTTTAGTCCTGTAGTTTGGGTAATTGGAGACCAGAAGACAAAAATGCCATCCTCAGGAACAGACTGAGGAAGACTCCTGAACTGGAGCAGGGATGGAGCATCTTAAAAGCAGCAGTAAGTGGACTCATACCTATAGGTTTAAAATCCTGAGCTTGTGATCCAAATAGTATCAGAATTGTGTTAACATGAAGTTTAAAATCTTAAGCATTAGTGCTGCTACCCTATCCCAACATAGGAGTATGCTGTCCTCACCCACATGGGCGACTGTGGAGGAATGAATGCCAGGCCATGACTGAACCTCCTTCTGCCCCACCCAGATGGCTGCAGTGCTGGGAGCCCCAGGAAGTGGCTTTTATCTTCCCTTAATAAAGATGGCAGTGAGGTCATATGACTGGTCCATTTTGACCTTAGCCAAGATGGTGCCTGACCACATGTACTGTTCTTATTTAAGATGGCGCTTAACCACATGATTGCCCTTATTTAAGATGGTGCCTGATCACGTGACTGCCCTTATCAAATATGGTGGCTGACCATAAAGTGGCTGACCATGTGGTCCTGTTTTTTTTTTTTGTTTTGTTTTGTTTTTATTTTTGTTTTTTTTTTCTCCAAAATAAACTGAACAGATAAGGAACAGGTAAAGTGAAGTATTTAAAAGTTAGTCAGAAACAAGTTAGCATGGACCTCTTTCAAGCCCCAGTAATGGCATCAGTAGAGGAAAGATGGGCTGCCAGAGGGAGAAGGGACTTGGCTCTGAGCAGTGGCGGAGCAGCTGGTGGGATGGTGGAAAGGTCCTATGTCAAAGTCCTGGGGGTGGAACAGGAAGTCCTGACAACAGAGTTAAGTGGCAGAGAGAAAAGATTTAAGAAATAGAATTTCAGGTAAGGATGGAAATTAGAGGCAAGGGACAGGCCAAGAGAGGGAGTTTTGCCTGGTAGGCATACATGTCCCAGAAAGGAACCTGGCAACAGGTGATGAAGTAAGCATGGCGGGGGGTGACAGGAAGAAGCTGGGAGTGGATAGGTGCATTTTTCCACAGTGAAGTACAAGGCCCAGCAGACAGACCTCCGGCATCCCAAATGGTCAGTACAAGGGCCAACGATAACAGTACAAGATAGCCAATGGACCGTCATCACAGAGGCTGTGGGCCATGAAATTCAGAGGGCACAGGCTGCCTCCATATGCTGTCACATAGGGGCAGGAGCTGAGGGGCTTAGAGCCCAAAAGACACGTGGTACCAGTGAGCAAAATGAGACATATCCTCAGTTGTTGGGAAATTGCCAGAAGGGAAAGGAAGAATTTTACTGATCCTGTAGGATGAAGACTCCCCCATGGTCCTCCAGCCAGTAAAATGGTTGGTGGCATAGGATCTCAGCTCCATAGACTGCCGGCAGGTAGAAGAAAACAGTGGGATTCTCTGGCGACGTTGGGCATCAGTGTTTGCTGTGGTGTCTTTCTGTATGCTGTGAATGTGTTGCTCTGATTGACTGATAAATAAAATGCTGATTGGCCAGTAGCCAGGCAGGAAGTATAGCATAGGCGGGATAAGCAGAGAGGAGAATTCTGGGAAGTGGAAGGCTGAGTGAAAAGACTGTCAGCCACTTCCATCATGAGAAGCAAGATGTAAGGATACCAGTAAGCCACAAGCCATGTGGCAACTTATGGATTAATAGAAATGGGTTAATTTAAGATATAAGAGCTAGATACCAAGAAGCCTGCCATGGCCATATACAGGTTATAAGTAATATAAGTCTCTGTGTGTTTACTTGTTTACTTGGGTCTGAACGGCTGCAGGAGCTGGGTGGACACAGGAAAACAACTTCTCCAAATGTTATGAATTATGCCTGCATGGGAAACCCCTGGCTGGCCAGGGCAGGGTATCCTACTTATGTAGGGAACCATGCTGGTATGCTGGGCAGATGCAGCAGCATGCTAGGCAGATGCATGCCATGTGGGCATGGCAGCAGCCAGTAATTCGCAGCCCAGATGCTGTATCCACATGGAGTGTTATAACAGAGAGATGAAGAGAAAGATAGGAAAGGGAGAGACAGAGATAAAGAGAGGGAGGGGGTTCGAAGGACGCATGTCTCATGGGAGGAAGAGTGAAAGGGGGGGGGGAAGGGGTATAGTTTTTCCTTAAAAAGAGGTTTTCCTGTCAGGACGCAGGGTGGGATTTCAAGTGGGCAGGTCAGAATATTAACGCTTCTGTCAGGTTGTCAGGGCTTGCTATGGCAGCTCATATCTGTAATTACAGAATTTGGGAAGCTGAGGCAGGAGGATTGTCAGGAATTTAAGGCTATTATGGCATAGTGATGTCCCATGACACCCTGGGCCACAGAGTGAAAAACATGTATAAAAAACAAAACAAACAGAAAAACAAACTAAACAGATTAAAGTTTTGAAAATGCCTATATGATTATTTTTTTAATTTATATATTACAGTCTGGGGAAAGGAGTTCCTTATAAAAAAATCCTATGGATACCTTTTAGAGGAAGCCATAAGACTGGCATGCATTGAGATGATGCCCTGTTGTGTTGCTAGAGTTTTCCTGCCTTGCCCACAGTCAGGACAAATCTTTGTCACCCGCCAGTCCCACAACCGCTCAGACCCAACCAAGTAAACACAGAGACTTATATTGCATACAAACTGTATGGCCATGGCAGGCTTCTTGCTAACTGTTCTTATAGCTTAAATTAATCCATTTCCATAAATCTATACCTTGCCACGTGGCTGGTGGCTTACCGGCATCTTTACATGGTGCTTGTCCTGGCAGTGGCTGCAGTGTCTCTCCCTCCTTCTTCCTGTTTCCCCAATTCTCCTCTCTCCTTGTCCTGCCTATACTTCCTGCCTGGTCACTGGCCATCAGTGTTTTATTTATATAGAGTGATATCCACAGCACTTCCCCTTTTCTTCTTTTTTTTAGAAAGGGAGGTTTTAACTTTAACATTGTAAAATTACATATAACAAAACACACATCCAGCAGAGGTAAGTCCAAGCCCCTCCCCCTGCCTCAAGGCTGTACGAGGTGTCCCATCATAGGTAGTGGGCTCCAAAAAGCTCGTTCATGCACCAGGGATAGATTCTGATTCTACTACAATGGGGCCCCCCAAGTACATCATGATACACAATTGTCTCACCATGCAGAGGGCCTAATCCAGTCCCATGCAGGCTCCACAGCCATGGATCCAACTTTCATGAGTTCCCTCTAGTTTGGTTTGGTTGTCTCTGCAGGTTTCCCCATCATGATCCTGATGCACTTGTTCATAAAAATCCCTCTTCTCTCTCTTTGACTGGACTCCTGGAGCTCTGTCTGGTGTTTGGCTATGGGTCTCTGCATCTGCTTCCATCAGTCATTGGAAAAAAGCTCTGTGATGATAGTTAGGGTATTCACTGATCTGATCACCGGTATAAGCCAGTTCAGTTCAGGCACCCTCTCCACTATTGCTAGTAGTCCAAGCTGGGGTCATCCTTGGGGATTTCTGGCAACTTCCCTAACACTGGGTTTCTCTCTATCCCCATGATCTCTCTCTCTATCATGTTATCTCTTTCATTGCTTTCCCACTCCATCCCTCTTCCAGCTCAACCATCCCATTCCCTTATGTTCTCATCCTCTGTCTCCTACCCTCCATTGTCCACCCCTCATCCCCAGTTTACTCATGAAGATCTCATATATTTCCCCTTCCCAGGATGATCCATGTGTTCCTCTTTGGGTCTTCCTTATTAGCTAGCTTCTCTGGAGTTGTGGGTTGTTGTCTGGTTATCCTTTGCTTTACATCTAGTACCCACTTATGAGTGGGTACACACCATGTTTGTTCTTCTGAGTCTGGGTTACCTCATCAAGATATTTTCTAGTTCCATCCGTTTTCCTGCAAATTTCATGATGTCATTGTTTTTCTCTGCTGAATAGTAATCCATTGTTTATATGTACCATATTTTCTTAATCCATTCTTCAGTTGAGGGGCACCTAGGTTATTTCCAGGTTCTGGCTATTATGAATAATGCTGCTATGAACATAGTTGAGCATGTGTCTCTGTGGTATGATTGAGCATTCCTTGGGTATATGTCCAAGAGTAGTATAGCTGGGTCTTGAGGAAAATTGATTCCCCATTTTCCGAGAAAGTGCCACACTGATTTCCAAAGTGGCTGTACAAGTTTGCACTCCCACCAAGAGTGGAGGAGTGATCCTCTTGCTCCACATCCTCTCCAAAATAAGCTATCTGCAGTGCTTTTTATCTTAGCCATTCTGACAAGTGTAAGATGGTGTCTCAGAGTTGTTTTTATTTTCATCTTCTTGATGACTAAGGATGCTGAGCAATTCCTTAAATCTCTTTTGGCCATTTGAAATTCTTCCTTTGAAAATTTTCTGTTTGGCTCTATAGCCCATTTTTTAATTGGATTGTTTGTTATTTTGATGTCTAGTTTCTTGAGTTCTTTATATATTTTGGAGATCAGCCCTCTGTCAGATGTGGGGTTGGTGAAAATCTTTTCCCATTCTGTAAGGCTGTCATTTTCTCTTATTTACTGTGTCCTTTGCCTTACAGTTTGCTTCTCAGTTTCAGGAGATCCCATTTATTAATTGTTGCTCTCAGTGTCTGTGCTACTGCTGTTATATTTAGGAGGAGTCTCCTGTGCCAATTCGTTCAGGACTATTTCCTACTTTCTCTTCTATCTGGTTCAGAGTAACTAAATTTATATTGAGGTTTTTAATCCATGTGTACTTAAGTTTTGTGCATAGTCATAGATAAGGATCTATTTGCAATCTTCTGCATGTTGAAATCCAGTTATACCAGCAACATTTGTTGAAGATGCTTTCTTTTTTCCCTTGTATAGTTTTGGCTTCTTTGTCAAAAATCAGGTGTTCATAGGTATGTGGGTTAATGTCAGGATCTTCAATTCGATTCCATTGGTCCACATGTAAGTTTTTATGCCAATTCCAAGCTTTTTTATTGCTATACCTCTATAGTAGAGCTTGAAGTCAGGGGTGGTGATGCCTCCAGAGGTGGCTTTGTTGTACAGGATTCTTTTAGCTATCCTGAGTTTTCTGTTTTTCCATATGAGATTGAGTATTGCTCTTTCCAAGTCTGTGAAGAATTGTGTTGGGATTTTGATAGGGATTGCATTGAATCTGTAGATTGCTTTTAGTAAGATTGCCATTTTTACTATGTTAATCCTACCTATCTAACAGCATGGGAGATCTTTCCATTTTCTGATATCTTCTTCAATTTCTTTCTTCAGGTACTTAAAGTTCTTGTCATACAGGTTTTTCACTTGCTTAGTTAGCATTACCCCAAGGTATTTTATATTATTTGTGGCTATTGTAAAGGGTGATCTTTCTCTGATTTCTTTCTCAGCCTGCTTATCATTTGTATATAGGAGAGCTACTGATTTTTTGAGTTAATCTTGTATCCTACCACATTACTGAAGGTGTTTATCAGCTGTAGAAGTTCCCTGGTAGAATTTTTGGGGTCACTTATGTATACTATCATATCATCTGCAAATAGTGAAAGTTTGACTTCTTCCTTTCCAATTTGTACCCCCTTGATCTCCTTATGTTGTCTTACTGCTCTGGCTAGAACTTCAAATACTATATTGAATATACATGGGGAGAGTGGACAGCCTTGTCTTGTTCCTGATTTTAGTGGAATCACTTTGAGTTTCTCTCCATTTAAATTGATGTTGGCTGTTGGCTTGCTGCAAATTGCCTTTATTATGTTTAGGCAAGTTCCTTGTATTTCTGATCTCTCCAAGATCTTTATCATGAAGGGGTGTTGGATTTTGTCAAAGGCCTTTTCAGCATCTAATGAAATGACCATGTGTTTTTTTTTTCTTTCAGTTTGTTTATATGGTATATTACATTGACAAATTTTCATATGTTGAACCAAACTTGCATCTCTTAGATGAAGCCTACTTGATCATGTTGGATAATTTTTTTGATGTGTTCTTGGAGTCAGTTTGCCAATATTTTATTGAGTATTTTTGAATCAATGTTCATGAGAGAGAGTGGTCTGTAATTCTCTTTCTTTGTTGCATCTTTGTGTGGCTTGGGAATCAGAGTAACTTTAGCCTCATAAATAAAGTTTAGTACCGTTCCTTCTGTTTCTATTATGTGGAACAATTTGAAGAGTATTGGTATTAACTCTTCTTTGAAAATCTGGTAGAATTCTGCATTAAAACCATCTGGTCCTGGGCTTCTTTTGGTTGAGAGACTTTTAATGACTATTTCTATTTCCTTAGGGGTTATTGGTCTATTTAAATGTTTATCTGATCCTGATTTAACTTTGGTATGTAGTACCTATCCAGAAAATTGTCCATTTCTTTTAGATTTTTCCAATTTTGTGGAGTACAGGTTTTTGAAGTATGACCTGATGGTTCCCTGGGGTTTCTCATTGTCTGTTGCTATGTCTCCCTTTTCATTTCTGATTTTATTAACTTGAATGTTCTCTCTCTGCCTTTTGGTTAGTTTAAATAAGGACTTGTCTATCTTATTGATTTTCTCAAAGAATGAACTCTTTGTTTCATTGATTCTTTGTATTGTTCTCTTTGTTTCTATTTTCTTGATTTCAGCTCTCAATTTGATTATTTCCTGGCATCTATTCCTCCTGGGTGACTTTGTTTCTTTTTGTTCTAGAGCTTTTAGGTGTTCAGTTAGGTCACTAGTGTGAGGTTTCTCCAACTTCTTTATGTGGGCATTTAGTCCTATGAATTTCCCTCTTAGCACTGCTTTCATAGTGTCCCATAAGTTTGGGTATGTACTACCTTCATTTTCATTGAATTCTAAGAAATCTTTAATTTCTTTCTTTTTTTCTTTCCTGACCCATTGGTGATTCAGTTGAGCATTATCCAGTTTCCATGAGATTGTAGGCTTTATGTAATTTTTGTTGTTGTTGAAATCTAACTTTAAACCATGGTGGTCCCATAGAATACAGAAGGTTATTCCAATATTTTCTATCTGTTGAGATTTGCTTTGTGACTGAGTATGTGGTTGATTTTAGAGAAGGTTCCATAGGGTGCTGAGGAGAAGGTATATTCTTTTTTGTTAGGGTGGAATGTTCTGTAGATATTAAGTCTATTTGAGTTATAACATCTGTTATGTCCCTGATTTCTCTGTTAAGTTTCTCTCTTGCAGATCTGTCCAGTGGTGAGAGTGGGGTGTTGAAGTCTCCCACTGTTAATGTGTGGGGTTTGATGTACGATTTAAGCTTCAGTAATGTTTCTTTTACACATGTGGATGCCCTTGTATATGGAGCATAAATGTTCAGAATTGAAACTTCATCTTGCTTGATCTTTCCTATGATGAGTATGTACTGTCCTTCTCGATCTCTTTTGATTGATTTTAGTTTCAAGTCTATTTTGTTAGATATTAGGATAGCTACACCCACTTGCTTCTTAAGTCCATTTGATTGGAAAGTCGTTTCCCAGCCTTTTACTCTGAGGTAGTGTCTGTCTTTGAAGTTGAGGTGTGTTTCTTATGTGCAGCAGAAGGATTGGTCCTGATTTTGTATCCATTCTGTTAGCCTGTGTCTTTTTATAGGTAAATTAAGTCCATTGATATTAAGGGATATTAATGACCAATGATTGTTAATTCTTGTTATCATTTGGGGGTAGTGTGTATGTATTTCTCTTCTTTGGGATTTATTGCTGTGGGCTTGTCTATTGCCCATGTTTTTGTAGGTTTATCTGACTTCGTTAGGTTGGAATTTTCCTTCTAGTGCTTCCTGTAGGGCTGGACTTGTGGATAGGTAGTGTTTAAATCTGGTTTTGTCTTGGAATGTCTTGTTCACTCCATCTATAATGATTGAAAGTTTTGCTGGGTATATTAGTCTAGGCTGGCATCAATGGTCTTTTGGTGTCTGCATTACATCTGTCCAAGACCTTCTGGCTTTCAAAGTCTCCATTGAGAAGTCGGGTGTTGTTCTGATGGGGCTGCCTTTATAAGTCACTTGGCCTTTTTCCTTTGCTGCTCTTAATATTCCTTCTTTATTCTGTATGCTTAGTCATTTAATTATTATGTGGTGAGGGGACTTTTGTGGGGATCTAGTCTATTCAGTGTTCTATAGGCTTCTTGTAACTTAATAGGTATTTCCATCTTTAAGTTGGGAAAGTTTTCTTGTATGATTTTGTTGAATATATTTTCTGTGCCTTTGAGTTGGTATTCTTCTCTTTCTTCTATCCCTATTTTTCTTAGGTTTGGCCTTTTCATGGTTTTCCATATTTCTTGGACATTTTGTGTTATGACTTTTTTGGCTTCAGTGTTTTCTTTGACTGACAAATCCATTTCCTCTATTGTATCCTTTACACCAGAGATTCTCTCTTCTGTCTCTTGTATTCTGTTGGTTCTGCTTGCATCTGTGTTTCCTGTTCGTTTATTCAGATTTTTTATTTCCATCATTTCCTCTGTGTCTTCTTCATTGTTTCTATTTCCCTTTTCAGGTCTTGAACTGTTTCCTTCACATGTTTAATTGATTTTTCATGGTTTTCTTGACTTTCTTTAAGGGATTCACTGATTTCTTCCATTTTTGTTTGTCTTTTCCTCAATTTCTTTAAGGGATTTTTTTTATTTCCTTTTTAAAGACCTCTAACATCTTCATGAAGTTATTTTTAAGGTCACTTTCTTCTACTGCTTCTACATTGTGGTGTTCAGGTCTTGCTGTTGCAGAAGTGCTAGGTTCTGGTGATGTCATTTTGCTCTTTATGTTGTATGCATTTTTTTTTTTTTGATTTTTTGAGACAGGGTTTCTCTGTGTAGCTTTGCGCCTTTTCTGGAACTCACTTGGTAGCCCAGGCTGGCCTCGAACTCACAGAGACCCGCCTGGCTCTGCCTCCCGAGTGCTGGGATTAAAGGTGTGCGCCACCACCACCCGGCCTGTTGTATGCATTTTTGCACTGTTGTCTACCCATATCTTCCTCCAATAGGTGCAATAGGTGCCTGTTTCTAAAGGAGCTGCTATTGGTCCAATCTGTACCTGCTGTGTCTGTGTATCAGGGGGCCCCTCTGGGTTCAATCTTGGGTTTGGTCTAATTGGAGCTGGCAGATTCTGTATCTCAGGAGCTGCTCTTGGTTCAATCCAAGCTAGCTGATTTGGTGGCTCAGGGAGCCGCTCTTGGTCTTTTCAGGGCTCTTGGTCCAGTCAGAGCTGATGAAATCTGTGTCTCAGGAAGCCTTTCTTGGTCCAATGAGAGCTGGGAGATTCTGTGTCTCAGAAAGCTACTGGGGTCACAGGCAGATGGGTATTGGGGTATGGCATAGGTCTTGTAGATTGCAGGGTCCAATGGGGGGTTTCTGGTAGGGGAGTCTACCCCAGGAGGTTTGCTTGCTAGCCAATGACTGGGGCAGAGTTGGGTGGGGATTCCCAGGGACTGGTTGTGTCCCAGGGCCTAGGGCCTAGAGTCAGTACTCTTTCTCTCTCATTGGTTTTTCTTTTCTTTTCTTTTTTTAAAATTATTTGTCTAAGCTCTAAGTAAAGGAGCTGAATCCTAAACATCAGAATTTAGGTTCCTTTAAAAATATGTTTTGCTCTATTCATTTGTGCAGAGATAGGCAATTCATTGTCAAGGTGGAGACACTCAGCAATGCTTGAGCTATAGATGATCAAATACATTTATTTTTGGCAAATATAAATGAAGCAATATTTCTTAAAATGCAAAGTTCTATTAAATATTCACAAGAAGAAACTTCTCTCTTTCAATTTATGTGCGATCTTTCCCTTAATCAGCATTTTCTGTGATTAAGTCTAATTTTACTTATCATGAATTAAAAAGTAAATTTTATGGAGACACAGAGTAAACATAATTAAGAATACTTGAATAAACTAACAACTTATGGAAAGTTAAAGCAAGCACAAATCTGTGTTTACTTACATCAAAGAATGCATGATATTATCAGCATCCAAGAAATCCCTCATTGTCTTTTCCCTGTCTTTCCCACCCCCACTGATAAACATTATCCTCACTATTATTAGAATCTCGCACAAACTTGATGGTAAGAGTCTATTGCTGAAGACATTATATACTTGGCTTATAAGACATGGAGAAATCAAGATGGCCCTTGCTGGTTGGCTTTCACAGTTTGGAAAATGTTATGCTTGGCGACAGAAGGAAGTCATCAATAATCCTACCCAGCTCTGAACCCTGTGGGTCAATAATGACTAGCAAAGCAAGATAGGCACACTGGTGCAATGTTGGCACAGACGTTGTAGTGATAACCACACTTTCTGATTATATTTAAGGCTTTATCCACAAAAGGATCTGTTCTTATGTACACCAGGTTCTGTGAATCTATCAAGAAATAATGGTTGCAGAGCCCATAGACCCTGGAGGTTAACATAACTGCTGTTACATAGTACCAAAGGCTGACCCTCTAAGCTTGTATTTGTATACCTATAGATTAATGCAGCTCGCAGACTTTGTTAGAGAAGGTTCTTTGAACAGTGGACAGTATTCAATGCAAAAATTCACAATGGGTTAAAGTGAGAATATGGTTTATGGAGTTTGCACACACACACAAGAGAGAGAGAGAGAGAGAGAGAGAGAGAGAGAGAGAGAGAGAGAGAGAGAGAGAGTGTCTCAGGCATCAGAGAGGAATAAGAGGCTAAAAGACTCTAGGAGCCAGAGCAGAGGTCAGCAAGGATCAGAATGAAACTGTGTCGTTTGGACATGACAGGACAACTACACTCAGGAACTCTTAGCAGCTGAGGTTACCTATACAAGATTGAGCCAGTTAATATTACAGCAGAGGGGAGGGACTCAACAACCATCACCCTAGCCTAAGAAGCTACTGACAGTGATAACTTCTGCGGGAAGGGCAGTCAGTTTCCTTCAAGCACGTGGCCCCTGAGAGATTGACCATAATCCAGTGAATGGCTCCCTATCCATGAGTGTATGGGCAGTACAAACTCAACCTCTTGTCTTTTCTATTCTTGGTTTTTTTCTTAAAGAGGATACAAAGTTAGAAGATGGTTGGAAGGAGGGCATGTACCTAGGAGGACTTAGGTGGAGGAGTGGGGTGAATATTTTTAAAAATACATTGATACATGTATGAAATTCTCAAGAAATAAGTAAAATATTACATTAAAATAACAGTAAATTTTAAAAATTACTTTTATATATTTATTTTGTGTGCATGCTTCATGTATATGTGGTGGGGATATGTGCATACTATGATACACATATGGAGGTCAAAAGACAACTTGCAGGACTCAGTTCTCTCTATCATGTGGGGGTTGGGGATTGAACTCAGGTCATTAGGCTTAGCAGCAAGTACCTTTATCCATAGAACTGTCTGCTCCCCTACCTGCCCATTTTTCCAACATACTGATTTCATTTTCTTCGACTATAGACCCAGTTCTGGGGTTGTTAGATCATACAGTAGTCCTATTTTTAATTTTTTGAGGAACCTCCATATGGGATTCCATAATTGCTATGCTAGTTTGCATTCCTACCAACTTCTACCAGCATTGGGAAAGTATTCCTAATTGCTGCATTCTCAGTAACCCTCAGGAGTAAGAGCCTTCCTAAACATTGTCAATATGCTCATAATTTTCATTTTTATGTTCCTCATGCCTAATGCAATTGTTAGATGTTTAAAATCATTCTTCAGTGTAAAATCATGACATTATTCTATGTTATGAGTGAAATCTTTAGCTTTTATTTTTCACATTTTATTCTATGGTATACCTGTTGATTATACTGTAAATGGTGTGAGATAAGAAAATAAAATTGAACATTTACAATAGAAAAGTCTGTATGCTCAGAAAAGGTTTGCTTGGACTTTTTATTTATCAGTGCTAGGAATGTGGATAATTTAGAATTTCAATCAAATTAGAAAATATATCCGACCAAAGTTTTTATATGTTAGATATTGATATAGTCACCACAAATCAGTGCTTTGAAAATGTAAAAATTCTGATTTCCCCTTTGCATGTTCCCTATTAAAAATGAAAAGTGATTGTGTTGTGAATACTGCATTGTCAAGCACATTTTTTATTTTCTTGTATATTTCCCCTTTTATTGAAAATAGATTCTTTTTTCATACAATAAATCATGATTGTAATTTCCCCTCCCTCTGGTCCTCCCATTTTCCCCCAGCTCCCCTCTCATCTCAGTGCACTCCCTTCCCTCATTAGAAAAGAACAGGCTTCTAAGGCAGGCTTCTGTTAACAACAAAATAAAATATAACAAGATAAAATAAAGACCATCACAGCAAAGTTGGACAAGGCAAACCAACAGAAGGAAAAAAAAAAGCCCAAGAGAAGGTACAAGAATCAGATACCCACTCATTCCCACACTCAGGAGTCTCATAAAAATACTTAACTGAAAGGTATAATATACACACAGAGGACCTGGTGTAAATCCATGCAGGCCCTGGGCCTGCTGCTTCACTCTCTGTGAGTTCATAAGAGCTTTGCTCAGTTGATTTAGAGTAGCTGTTCTCAATCTCAGGGTTGCAAGCCCTTTGGGGGCCACATATCAGATATCCTGTATATAGATATTTACATTCCAGTTCATAACAATAGCAAAATTACAGTGATGAAGTAGCAAAGAAATAATTTTATAGTTGAGGGTCACCATAGAATGAGAAACTGTATTAAATGGTCGTAGCATTCAGAAGGTTGAGAACCACTTGTTAGGGGGACTTGTTCTCCTGGTGTCCTCCGTCTCCTCTGGCTCTTACATTCCTCTGCTTTCTCTGCCCTGGAATTCCCTGAGCCCTGAGGGGTCAAGCATATTTCTAAGACATGAGTACATCCATTTTAACTTAAGTATCAGGAGAAATGCAACCTCTCTTTGAAATTTTACGTATGCAATGATTAGACGGTTCCCAGAGAGCAATTTTTTAAAAATATTATGTTTATTTAAAAGGAGAGTAATTCTAGATATAGACTCTTTTAATCAAGAATGGAATTAGTAAATTTTTAAAAAGATTATAATTATATCATTACTCCCTTTCTTCCCTTCAAATACCCCCATATACACCTCCTTGCTTTCTTTCAAATTTATAGCAACATTCATTGTCTTGATACAAGTATATGTATATGTATATATTGTAGCCAGAAGGTTTTGTTGTTGTTTTTGTTTGTTTGTTGTTTTCCTGTGCCCCGCAGCTGCTCGGTCCCAAGTAAACACACAAAGGCTTACATTAATTACAAACTGTTCTCTTTATGGTTCAGGCTTATTGCTAACTAGCTATTATATCTTAAATTAACCCATTTCTATTAATCTATAATTTACCATGTGACCGTGGCATTACCCATCTGCTGGCGTCTTGCTCCTTGGGTGGCAGGCTGGCATCTGCTCTGACTCTGCCCTTCTTCTCCCTTTATCTTTCTATGGATTTCCCACCTGGCTATAACCTGTCTTGCCATAGGCCAAATTAGCTTCTTTATTAACCAATGGTAGCAACACATATTCATAGCATACAGAAAGACCATCTGTATATATATGAAAGATAGCATATATACATTCCTAAATATAAACTAAATATATCATTAAATATAATAATAAATATAATATGTTACTTGAATGTTATGTTTTCAGGGCTGATCATTTTGTATTGATAACCAATTGGTGTGCTCTTCCCTGGAGAAGACCATTTCTCTTGCTCCACATAGCAAACTTTATCATCTCTTTTCACACATTTCTTCCTTAACTGCCCACACTTCTCTGTTTCCAGGTATCAATATAACCTCTGCTCCCACTTGTTCAGGCACTAGAATTGGGTGAATCAGCACAGCGGACTTAGAAGTATTCCTGGAAGCCATTCTTACAACTTCAGGCTAGCAGTAACTAAATATAAAAATGACTAGGATCCATATGTGTGCAACCAGGAACTAACAAAAAAAAAAAAAGTCACCTCAACTCAACTTCTCACTCGAATCTCTCAAATGCCCACAGTTCTACCATCTGCCAGCATAGTGGTTAAATGATGGAAGTAAATTTAGTAATATATGAGTCTTAACTGACTATGACAAAGTGATCTTACTTAACACATTTTGCAAACACATGTTAACGATAGAAACACAGTATTAAGAGGCCTTCAAGGTCCTACAAACTTCATGGTAAATCTGCCTCAAATTATATTTTTTATAATAAGTTAGCCTGTCTGTCCTCATACTTTGTTGTTCTTCCTTGGCTATGTTACTTCCTGTGGTGATATTTTGTTTGTGCTTTCACAAACAAAGCTTGCCTGGAGATCAGAGTGCAGAACTAGCCACTAGAGGCCTGGCATTGGTGGCACTCACCTTTAATACCAGCACTTGAGAGGAGGAAATAGGAAGTGATGTGGCAGAGAGAGGAAATGATAAGGCAGGGTGGAGACAGAAGCTCGACCTTTTCAGGCTAAGGATTTGCTAGAGGTGAGAAGTTTCTCTGTTGGCTGTCTCCTTTACTGATCTTTGAGCATCTACCTTGATAACTGGCTCTGGATTTTTATTAGTAAGACCAATTAAGATTTGTGCTACAACTTCCCACAGCCTACACTTCAATTTGAAATTAGATTCTCTTACCTTGTTCCATGTAGATATATAAAGGGTTTTGAACTGAGATTATACTGGATCTATGAATCAATACTGGCAGAACTGGCCCCTTTACAGTATTAAGTCTTGTACTTCATGTACTTGTAATACATGGCATTAAAATTTAAAAATTTCAACTAAATATATACAAACCCTATCAGAAGGTGTTGCATCTCTTCTTTTTAAGGATCTATTTATTTTTATGTTATGAGTATTTTTCTTGCATGCATATGTATGTACCATGTGTGTGCCTGGTGCCCATGGTGGTCAGGAAAGGGTGCTAGATTTCCTGGAATTGGAGTTACAGACAGTTGTAAGAAACCTAGTAGAGCTTTTGGGCAGTGTATCTGGGTGCTCTGTAAGAGCAGCAAGTGCTCTTAACCCATTGAGTTCTCTCTCCTGCTCCAGGGCATCTATTCTTAATTTCATCATTAGTTCTGGATATTCTCATTAATACACAGTGTATTTTAGAACTTCAAGTCCCCAGTATTTGTTGTTCCTGGCAAGCTTTCTCTTTTAGGCCATCAACGAGCTCCCAAATCATGACATGGAGACTTCTTATTAGTTATGAATGCTAGGCCTAGCTTAGGCTTGTTTCTGGCTAGCTCTTTTAACTTAAATTAACCTGTTTCTCCTTATCGACCTTTTGCCTCAGGGCTTTTTGACTTTTTTCTTTCTGTGTATCTTGCTTTCCTGCCTCTGCCAGTTTCTGGTTTCTGGCCCCAGGCATCTCCCTCCCTCTCTTTCTCCCTTGTTCTCTACTCCTTCCTCTCTAGCCTATATTCCTTCTCCTCCTTACGATCTCTGCCCACTAGCCCCATGGACCACTCTCTCTGCCTAGTTATTGGCTGCTCAGCTTTTTATTAGACCAATCAGGTGCCTTAGGCAGGCAAGATGATACAAATGCAACACTTTTTTCTTTTTACATCTTAAACAAAGACAGAAGAAACAAATGTAACATAACTTACATAGTTAAATTAACATTCCACAGCATAAACAAATGTAACATATCTTTACATAGTTAAAATAATATTCCACAATAGTTGTTAATAGGTGAATATTAAATTAAATGTTCACTTGATAATTTCGCTAAAGTTTGTCAAAACTGAGAATGTGTCTGTAAGTACAACGTTTTTCTTTTAAAATTATGTACTTATTTTAAAACAGCCTTTCCCTTCTGATTTTTTTTTTTTTTTTTTTTTTTTTTTTTTTTTTTTTTTTGGTTTTTCGAGACAGGGTTTCTCTGTGTAGCTTTGTGCCTTTCTTGGAACTCACTTGGTAGCCCAGGCTGGCCTTGAACTCACAGAGATCCGCCTGCCTCTGCCTCCCAAGTGCTGGGATTAAAGGCGTGCGCCGCCGCCACCGCCGCCGCCGCCGCCACCGCCACCACCCGGCCCTTCTGATTCTTATAACATAAATATGTATATGGGCTTATTTGACCCTTTGGTTTGGTTTTTACCCTTCTATAGTTGCTTTGTCATTCTCATTTCCAAGATGAAAAGAATTGATGACAGTGGGATTTTTGGTTTTACCTCAAAATACGCCACTGATGTTCCCAATTTAATACCTTTTATAGATATACTTATTCCAACTTGAAGAACATTTTTTAATGAATGAATGACTACTAAATGTTGATAAATGTTTTCCTGTATCTGTTACCACAATATAATTTACATCCTCTACTGTTTTAGTATGAAATAATATATTGATTAGTTTTCATCAGTTCTTGGGATTAACACAATTTAATCATATATATTACTTCCTTTATATAGTCATAACTCTGCTGTTTTTTTAATAAGGGCTGTTGCCATCCAAGTTTGATTTATGAAACTATGTATACTTGATTTTAGAATTAATTTACTCTTACTTTCAAAAAATGACTTTGTAAGTTGATATTTGAAAGAAAATCTATTGAGAAAGCATTTATAAAAGTAGTTATTTCTTCCTTTAGTGATTAGAAAAACTTACTGATAAAAATCACTTTGTCTTGGAGCTTTAACTGAGGAAAGATTTTTTTTTTGGCTCATTTAAAAATAGTTGTGAAGGAAATATTTAGATTATGTTTCCTTGTGCCATTTTTGGCAAGGACCAAGTTGGGGCTCTTTTGGTCTACATGAGACAAGTGAAAATTAACACCACAACCCTGTGTCATTTTCTATTAGTTGCTTTTCTTACTCTGTAGCAAATTATCTGACAAGGAGCAGTTTAAGTAAGGAATGGTTTATTATGGTTTATAATATGCAAGAATATAGCCCATCATGGCAACGGAGGCATAGTGGCAGGAATAGGAGGCAACGGATCATGTTGTATCTACAGAGGGCAGAAAGAAGTGCTGGTCCTCAGCGAGCATCTTCCATTTCATACAGCCTGATACTCCAGCCCATGGGATGTGCCACGAACAGTTAAGCTGGGTTTTCCTACCTCAGTCAACCTACTCTACATAACCCCTCACGTTCCTGCCTGGAGGATTGTTCCTTATGTAGTTCTAGATCTTGTTAAGTTGGTAACAAGTACTAACTATCATAAAACTCATAACTGATAGGATGGTTAATGTAGAGAAAATAAGAGAAAACAAATGTTTGTGAAGATGTGGAGAGAAGGAAACTCATGTGGGGATGAAAATATAAAGCATTCCTTACAAGAAACCACATGGACATCTCCTAAAAAATTCAAGACAAAAATTAGCAAATGATTCCGCAATTCTACCACTGGGTATATAAAAAATAAAAATAACACTTATATGCTGGAGAGAGATATATGTACTCCCAAGTTAAATGCAGCAATACAATAACGAAGACATAGCATCAATTTGTATGGATCACTAGATGAACAGATTATTATACATAATTCTACAGAATAGAAAATTATTTGGTTTTGAAAATGAGGGAATCCCCTTTATTTATGACAATATAGATGGGCCCAAAGGACAAAAGAAGTAAGCTAGGCACTGAAAGACAAATCCTGCTTGATTAAACTCATGTTTAAAAGCTTAAAAATATTCAACTCAAAAATAATAGGAGAATGAGGGAGGGGGTTTATTGGTTAAGTAACCTATTTTACCATTGGAAACTACATAGAGGATTATGTTAAGCATCCTCAACACAAAAAGGATGAATATATCAGTTAATGCATACACTAATTAATTTTACTTAATTTTGTGCTATAGATGCATATTTCAAGAGCTCATATTATTCATAATAAATATGTATTAAAACTATGTCAGAGTCCTCCAAAAACATATTGATCCAGTAGCAAACTACATGTGTATTTCTTATAATTTAATTTAAAATATTGTATAATCTATGATCACTTTTTTTTCTTTAACCTATTCACTTAGATGATTCTTAATTTCCAAATGTATTCCAAATATTCCTTAGGTTTGTGGATTGTTTTCAATTTCTAACATACTTGCTTTGTGATCAGAAAATTACAAGCTGTACTATTTTCATTATTTAAATGTCTTGAGACATGCTGTATAACAAACATATGGGAATTTTATTTGAAATATCAGTACATACATGCATGAAAAGACTGAATTTTGCAGCTGCTTTTATGAATGAAAATAATTTGACTAGTAAACATGTCTCCGGCCAAGTGAGTATCACTTTTTTTTTTTTTTTACTGTCTTAGGACATGACTCGAGACATTTAGATAATTAAAGGTTGTTTTCTCAAGGTAGGGCTCATCATTACATTCTAGATGAAATGACACCTGCAATTTTCCCAAATTCAAGAAACTCAACTGAGTAATTTGTGGTAACGGAGAACTACATTCATGCTCTCATTAAAAGAGAAGAAAAAATTAAAATATTTTAAAAAACTGACAAAGACAGTAGAAGATTGGAAATCCTCTTGCATTCGCTGATCAGCATATCTGACATAATGAAAATGACCATGCTGTTGGCAGTTATCTAAAGATGCTGTGCAATCTCCCTCAAAATTCCAATGATGTTCTTTATTAAGTTGGAAAAAACTTTTTAGAACTCGTATGGGAACACAAAGACCCTGAATACTAAACAGAGAGTAATGCTGGAGTTATCTCAAAATATGATTTTAAGTTATACTACAGAGCTATATAAAGAAATTAAAACATGACTGGCACAGAAGCAGACATGTCCAATTGAGGAATAGGACAGAGACCAAGAAGTAAACTCACATTGCTTCTTGACAAGGGTACTCCAAGCACACTAGCCCCTATTACAAGAGGTACTGGGAAAACTAGTTATCCACATATAGAAAAATAAAACTCTTACTTTGTGCAAAATTTCATTCAGCTTTAATGCAAGACTTGAATGCAAGATCTGAAATGGCTAGAGGAAAACTAAGGTAAAAGTGCTTCAATTATAGGCCTAGGCACAGGACTCAGGTAGTTGAGGAAATTATGGCAAGTGTCAATAACTGCTACTGCAGCAAAGGGAAGTATCAGCAGGAGGAACCAATATCCTATGGAATGGTAAGTGGTCTTTGTTCATGGAAAAATGAATTGAGAAGAGAGTTCGTGAAAGAAGGAAATGCAAACCAAAACTGCTTTGAGATTCCATCTTCAAAGACTGGCTGTCATCAGGAAAACAAATAACAACACATCCTGGTAAGGATGTAGAGAAAATCTTAAGATGTGCAAATGGATGCAGCCACTGTAAGAATGAGGATGGACATTCCTCAAAACATTAAATGTAGAATTACCATATGATGCACTTGTGCCATTCCTGGGAAGGAATATATGCTCATGGCTCATATATATTCACACACACACACACACACACACACACACACACACACACACACACACACACACACAAGGATCTAAGTCAACACATCACAGTCGATGCACAACACTTGTGTATTCATATTTATTGCTGGGCTATTCACAATAGTCAAGCTGAAGAACCAGCCTAGGTGCCTATCAACAAATACATGGTTAAAGAATAGGTGATACTTATATACAATTGGATTCAGCTGTGAATAATGAAGCCCTGAAATTTATAGGAAAATGAATGGAAATGGAGATTAGATTGTTGTGCTAAGCAAATTGTGTCAGACTCAAGAAGAGGGATATCACAGTTACTCCCATTTGTCAAATCTAGATTTAAAAAAAAAAGACAAGAGAACATGAGTATTTTGCAAAAGTAAGTGGCGCTTAGGGAGGAAGAAGTGGAATGTATGATGGATAAGATCAGAACATGTGACAATATGTATACAGAAAAATACCAATACCGCAGTAAAACCCATTATTTATTCAATTACTACGTGCTAACAAGAAAGAAAATTACAGAAAATCAAATATGTAGTTATGTAATGTAACATTATCAAAGCTGAAAACTCTGAATTACTCAAACTGTTGGAAATCTCTCATTTATCTTATTCTATGTCATTTAAAGTAGGTGCTGATGAGATAGGGGGGGAAAAGAGCCAATTGTGTCCTGAAGAGAGGTTCAAAACTATATAGCTATGTCCATTTCAAAATAATTTCCCATGGTTCAATCAACTTTCTTTTTATAACTCCAAACATCAGTAAATAAACAATGCATCTAGGAAAGGCATTTTCTGGTTAGCAGCACACACTAATTTAGCTTTAATGAATGACTATATATGTACTGCTGTTCCTCAGAAAGGCTTATATCTGAGACCACCTTTGGTCTTTGCTCCCTGAACATGGACTTTCCCTTTAGCATTATTGCTAACAGCACTGGTTTGACTGGCCATATAATGTTTTCAGAATCTCTCACAGAGAAGTCATTTCATTTTATATTAATAATATCCCAAGAACATTGTGATGGCAAAACAGAGGGAACACCACATCAAAGGGAAGCCAAGAAAATGGGACATCCCACACAAAACACTGAGTTCCCAATGATACTGTGGAACTAGGAGTGCATAAAACGCAGGACACTGACGGGTATCCAGGCAGCTCAGTGTATGGTAACAGAATGAGTCTTCTTTGATCTTGTTTTAAGTTGCTCACATACAGGAGGAATTCTCCAAGAGCTCTGATTACATTTTTTATTAAGTTTTCTATTATTTTGAACAAACGGTCTTAAAGAATCTCCACCAAGGATAGAGGTTTTGATGGAGAGGTAGGAATGAAATAACTTAATTGAAAGTGTATTCCCATTTCTTCCTTTAGGGTCTGTGAGACTTAGAACAAGGAATTTAGTCTCTGTAGGCTCAGGTTTTTAAAAAGTTTGTGAAATTAGGGAACCTTACCACGTCTACATTGCATTGAATTACAGGTGAGTACTCCTGTAACTATTTAATATGCTTGTTATGTTGTGCACCAGTGGTTCTCAACCTGTGGGTCACATCCTTGCCTATAATATATTTACATTACAATTCATAACAATAGCAAACTTACAGTTATGAAGTAGCAACAAAATAATGTTATGGTTGGGGGTCACCACAACATGAGGAACTGTATTAAAGGGTCTCAGTATTAGGAAGGTTGAGAACCACTGTTGTATGCATATAACACTTTGAAGATTTGGTGATTTTGATTATTAGGTTTATACTGAATTTCTCGGGGAAGCAAGCTTGTGTCTTGGAGTGGGGACTCATGGGCATTGGGAAACAAATGGATCAAGGCTTTCAAACATAGCCAACTCTCTTCATTACTGTTTTCCAAAAGCAACAATTGCTATTTCAAACTTTGAAATTACAAGATGGAGAGTTTTTCAAGTGACAAGACCCACTTCAAAACACTAGCAGCTTTTACACAGACAGTAGCTAGAAAATCAAGACAATATCCCCAGCTTCCTATCAGGCACTGTCCTTTTCTACCCGTGATTTATTGTGCTTTCTGACACAGACATAATGCTGTCATTGTGTGGTCTGGAACTTTTTAGATGTCCTTTTAGACTGGAAGGAAAATTATATTTTAGGTTTCTCAGGGAAAGCTGAATGCAACTAATTTATTTATGATTCTGTTCTGTCCAAATCAGTAAGTGTATATCTTAGTTTTCTACTGGAAAAAAAAAATACAACTATGGCCTTCTTTATCAGGGTGACTTGAGAAGACAGTAGTTTCTGGATGACACCAAATAATTTATGGTGTCACATGGGACAAGCCACTGGTCTCTCTCTCTCTCTCTCTCCCCGACTTTCTAACATAGAAAAAGCAATAGCAACAATCAGGTTGCCTTCTATCAGGATGGTTCACAAAGACAAAGTCAATATAAAAGCAATGCTTGATATTTATTAAGCAAGTATCATTCTGTCACTTCAGATGTAGTTAAGAGTGTTCAATCAGTTAAGAGTGCTCAATCCTCATAACAATCCTATAAGAAACCTTTTAGAATAACTCCCATTTTCAGAGATGAAAAGGAGCCATAGAGCCTTTAAATAACACGCATGAAGTCACTGTCTAGAGAGTCCTATTCAAATTCAAGTAGTCTGTACTCACACCCACAACTCAAACTTGCCACTCTCCCAGTGATTTGCCAGGTGAAAGTTCTCAGTCACAACATGTAGCTGAATGTTTTCCTGTGTCCTGACTGGTCTGTAGCCACTCAGACCCAAGTAAACACACAGAGGCTTATATTAATTAAAACGGCTTGACCATTAGCTCAGGCTAACTAATGACTAGCTCTTACAATTAAACTTAGCCCATTTCTGTTAATCTATATGTCACCATGTGTTCTGTGGCTTTACCTGTGTGCCATTACATGCTGCTCTCTGGATGGCAGGCTGGCATCTCCTGACTCAGCCTTCCTCTTCCCAGCATTCTCCTTGTCTGCTTATCCTGCCTATACTTCCTGCCGGGCTACAGACCAATCAGCTTTTTATTAAACCAGTGTACAAAAGCATTATTCCATAGCAACAACACACTTTACTGGGTCAGCAGAGCTGGATAATTTTCAGTTCAGGACTCTACCAAGGGTTTTGCTTGGTTATATCCTTCCTGTCTTTAGTAAAGATGGATATGTGGCTAAATGCTGGGAGACACTTTTTTTTTCTGGGGGAATGTGACATAAATATCTATTCACCCCACCCAGAGAATATATGACAGAACAAAGTGACATCTGTACCACATTCCATCTGGGTGAATCAAAGAGTTTGCTAAATTACTGCAGGGGTATGAATAAGGGTTTAAGTAGAGGATCAGGGATGCCTGAAGCAATTTCCTCATTGAAAAGATCATCACCTGCAGGGTTAAGGACCTGAAAATTCTATCCCTGAAGAGCTCTACAAGGCAGCTGCAGGTAGCTTGACTCATAGGAGAGACTCCATCTCCAGCAGTTGTTTACAGTTTTCATCGTTTTGTGGAGGAGCCTTGTGGATCCTGTTAATTTCAGGGACTTCCTGGGTCCCATGAGCCTCCCTCCTCCCTCTTAAACGCACATGAAATCGTTATACAACACCACCATTATTTATTGACTAGAAGATAAGCTTCTTTATTGTTATCGTGACCGAAAAGATGATAAGATATTTCCATGTGTTTCATCCATTGATCTAAGGCTGTATTTTCTATTCCTTCTCATAAACGTTCTTACCCAAAAGTCTTGATTCAAGCAAAATCCTGAATACCTCAGCATTCTTCGCCTACATAGACTCACTCCACTTGTGGGTCCAAATATTCTTGGAAATTTCCGTTTTCCACAACACATTTCTTTCTTGAGGTCATTTTACTCAGCTGCATGCGAAGTAGAAACATTCAAATAGAATCCTTTTGAGGCAGAGAGGAGAGGCATGGAAATGAATGCTACTTCCCTAGATTTACTTTTTGTTTCTTCTCACATTGTGCGGTCGGAGCAATCTCTCTTGAGTGCCAGCCAGCCTTATTGATTTCCATTTTTCTACCACAGAAGATGAATGTCCTACTTCCTTTCCAGGCCTCCTTGATCTGGTTACCCTGACATCCAACCTGACCCTCCTACTTCCAGATGGGCTCAATATTCTCTGTTATGATTGTCAGCTTCCTTTTCAAATAGTGTACCTTGCTCGCTCAACTGTTCTTATGTGTTCCCTATATACCAGGAGTGTGGGAAGAGGCTGGTCAAGTATCACCTCCAGTTATTTCAATTGTTACCAATATCTCAAACCCAGCACTCATTGCATTATTTCCACTGCCTTTGCCGGGACTTTTCCAGGATTCAATAATGTGTCAATTTTTGTCTCTTTTGTAATGTTTAAAAAAAATTGTCTATCTCCTCAGTTGGGTAACAGTCATTTGTAGGCATTGGATCTCTGCAGCCATCATCAAGCTGAGTAGATTATAAGTGGATAGCAACAACAACAATAGCGGAATCATGGCAGAACTCTGACAAATGCTTCAACTTACTGAATCTCCATCCAGCGAAGGTCTTTAGCTTCTTCTTAGAAAGTGATGATGACTTACTGCTGCCAACTGTGCAGATGCATGTGAGGACTCGGAGTCACTTCCACTCTTCCAAACGGATGGTGTTGATGCTTCTGGCTGGAGGACACTGGGGGCGGGATGCAGCAAGGGGGAGCCATGTGCTTTCAGCTTACAGAAACCCGTCCAAATCCTTTGGTTTTCTACCTTAGTGTCTTTCCACAGATTCAAAACTGCTTGACATATTGTCACTTCTCATTTTTCTATATTTCTAAGCACAGAAGTTACTGTTCTTTATGTTAGGAAACAGGAACTAAGACAGTTGTCTGACCCCTGCCATATTAAAAAAAAATCATACTTTCTGAAAGTCTTCATTTATGCTAGCTCCAGCCTAGACTTTCATACACAATAATTCCTTCATTTATTTTATGCTATCCTAGTCATTTCCAACATATTTTCATACTGTAAATACTCTGGCTTACTCATTTAATCAAAAAGCCCACTTTGTTCATTTTACTTTGTAATTCAGTTTCAACACATCTTTTACAGCACAATTGTTATGAATTTTCAATTTATTTTTACATCTATTTTTATAGCTGCCACTTCTGCAGTGTGCAAGATTTTTTTCTTTCTTAACTTTAAAAACATCGTTTCTGAAAGAAAGCTGTTCTAAAATCTGGCTTTTTCAGCAAACTGAACACCCACACAAGGAAGACAGAATGATAGAAGCTAAAGGTAGAAATGATGCACAAGGTCACCTTGCCTACTTTAAAAGCAAATACAAGATGTGTGTGCAATAATATGTAAATAACATAATTTCCAATTTTAATCTTAAAAAATTATTGTTGACTCTCAATTTATACTCTTGTTTATAGATCATGCTCAAAATTATGAGCTCTGTTAATAGTTCACATTTTCCTTAAAGTCAGCTTGTGTTGGTATGGTAGAATTGTGAAAATACTACATTTTTTCTTTACTTTTAATGCATAATAACAACTTTTTGCTGCTTTCAAGAAGTGTTCTAGTTACCTATTGCTTCATACAACCTAACTCAAAGCCTAACTGATTTAAAATAACTCTGATCATTTGGTTTCATCTTATTTGGCAGAGAAGCTAGGCTCAATGTCGAAGTCTTGTTCTGGGTTTCCATGCAGCTTCCACAGATGGAGGTGATTGCTGAATCATCTTAAAGCTTTTCTCGAACACATGGTTCTCCAGTGAAGCTTCAGCTAAGAATGCCAGATGGAACACCTATATGTGGCTCTCTAGATGCCTTGGGCTTCCCCCAAATTTGGTAACTTTTCTCCAGGCAGTTATCTCAAAATAAAGGTGGAATCAAAATTGTCCTGTATGACCTAACCTCAGAAATTGCATAGCATTATTTTCACACTACAACTACAATGGACCGCTCAGGCAAAAATGATGTAGTGGTAGAGCTAAGGATAAGAGTACAGAAGGCAGAAATATAATTCTCAAATCTGACAGGGTAACATTGTAAGCTAAGTTAGATGAATGATTTTGTTATTGTCATAATTTTTTTAAATTAATCTACCTTAACTAGTTATATAATAATCCACTTGCTATTTTCAAATTGATTAAATACTAAAGTTTATAGTTTAGATGCCACTTTCTAGCTCTTTTCATACAAAACCATACATAGCGTTACCAAAGAGATCTAGCAAAATGCATAACTCTTTATATTACTTCTTTTGTCTTAATGCTTCCTAGTCACTTTTAAGCTTGATGCAGTCATTGAAAAAGAAGAGAAAGAAAAGGCATTCTACTCTATAATCTGTGCACTCCAATTTTGAACAATGGATCTATCTGCAGCCTGCAGTGAGTCTACACTGTTTCTCTACTAGCTTTCTCAATATGAATGTCGCATGATGTTCCTGTGCTTCAGTGCAGTAAAACTGCCTCCACATTCTCTTAAGGAACTAATGTTCTTAGGCCAGTGACTCTTATATTTCTTATATTTTCATGTCTGAAGCTCTATTTCCATCTGTTAGGTAAATATCATCATCAGTGCCAACAGATAATTACCCTACAGAATATGCATGTTTGTTTTACTGTCCTAAACCCCATAAAAGACCATAAGACCAATTCTTATCACATGCTTCCTTTTCACAAATAAGATAAAGGGATCCCATTTCCACTTGGCATTGACTTCATCCAAATGATACTTGTTGTTTTCCTTTCCTTTGCATCCTAGATTAGTCCCTCATACCTCAGAAGTTTTCCCAGGAAAACAATAATATTATTTTGACAATGTTTTCTCAGTAAGCTAGTTGATAACATCTCCCTACCAATCATGATCTGTAGTGTCATGATGTAATGAAAAAGCTGAGTTCTATCAGAAGCATGAAACATACTTGGGAAAGTCACTGTTAGTGTCCAGGACATTTACAACATAATACAAACCTGGTGGATTTATAAATGAATATAAGACTCCAATCTTCAGAATGTCTACTAGAACTTTCTAAGACTATGTTCAGTAGAAGTTGACCAAACAGTGGTTGATATTAGTCATGAATGTCATTCAGTAATAGTTTATTATTTGTTCAGTCCTTGAATAAAACACCCAGTGATATAGGAAGAGTTTTCTTTCCCAATTGTTTATGGTGTTGAGAATATAAACCACATTTTCCTGCATCTTCAAATAGCTTTGCTCTGCCCTCCAATTCAAATTTTTTCTTTTACCATTTCCAACATGATGGTTTTTATACACTCCCAAATTTCAATTTGACTCTTTGCCACTTATGACTTTGAAATTGGGGAGAACTTCTTCCAACTTTTACACAATAAAAAGCTCTTTTTCTTCCTTCATTTCTATATCTCATCCCAAATTTAATCCTATGTCAAATCATCTGAGAACGTCTCTGTTTACATGTATGTCTCCATTGACCTGTATGTGCACTGACACCTATTCAATAAACACTAGGGAAAGTTCATGTACCTTCCTTATCGTTATACATTGCCTTTAGGGACATCCAGTATCAATCCTGACTAAGCCATCAAACTGACTTGTGAAAGCTAAGCCAACAGTGGTGGAGAAGCTCTCCAGACCTGGTCTTGGGAAGCTCCTGATCAAAGCCAAACCCACCATCGGAGCTCCAGGAGACAAGGAGAAATCAGAGGATGAAGTCTCTCCTTCAAACCACCATGATGCAAGATCCCGAGTGGGGGAAGGCTTTGCTGGCATTTCTTTCGATCTCTTATGCGTCACCACTCCTCAAAGCACAATGTTTCCAAAGGCAGCTTGTGATTTAGGGACAAAAGTGACCCACACTGAAAATGCCACTGTGCTCATCACAGCCTGTCATCCAGATTAGCATTTGGAAAATGATTGGACCCTGTTGGTGTTCCCTAATCCTGTTTACAGAATGATCTCATCCAGCAATATGTGGCCAAGGACAGGAAGAGAAGGAATGCAACTGCCTGGTTCTCGAAATATGCCATGGCCAGTGTGGCAAAACCTCAGCAGTCAGGCATTGAGTGGCATCCCTGCTGTAGAAGGGAATTCAGATGCCCCTATGCACTACTGCTGTAATGAAGTCGAATTCTCTTTACTGGAAAAGAACAGTTATTGAACAGCCCACCAGGGAAGAGAGTTCCCTCACAGCTTTGCCTTTTAAGCCAAACTACTACTTCAGATCTGTAAAACAAAACCTGAAAAATTATAAAAGTCAGCATTGCTATTCTTGTGTATTTTTCACCTACCCCTGATAACTATTCTTCTTTAATGTCTAATGAAAGTACATAGACATAATTGGATTAAAAAATTACCCTTCAAAGTGATAGAACTAATGTGAGAATATTCTGTCAAAAAGAAAAGGAACATATGATTTGCCCAAGCACAGTTAAGATAAAAATGGGAAAGAAAATCAGAGGCAAAGGCATATCACAGCACACACTTACTCTAATTAAAACTCAAATCAAAGAATACTGGAAAATGCTAATAGATTTTCCTGATAGGTTTTTTTAAAGCTTATCATTTGATGTCTAATGGCAAGGAATAGGAATTTTAAAGGGCAATTAGGAGCCTTGAGAATTAGCAGCACTTCAGATATCTCTTCTCATACTAAACAATAGACTATGTTGTCAACAGGTTTGCCTCAGTGGGAAGTGTGTGGGAGAAGTTTAAAATAATAAAAACTGAATTGCAATTCTAATGTATCTGACAGGATCAGAACTTCAGAAAACAAATATGGAATTGAGTGGCTGGCAGCTCCTGACAACTCAGCAGTGTTTCTGTGGTTAAGAGATCTGCCATGCAGCCCACCCTGCAGAGGCAATGCCCTCTGCTAAATAGACGCTTTGTTCCTGGCAACTGTAGACCTGGACTTGAGGTAGCAGATGAGGGTCTGCTTTACTGCTGGCTAAACACACACTCACTCACAGTCTCAAGGACACACACAGCCTTTATATGTACAAGTACTGTGAGGTAGAGAACAAATTCCCTCTTCTCAAGTAGTCATTACAGCACTCCTCTTCCTAGCACTAAGAACACTTTGGACAAACTTTACAATTAAGAAGGATATAAAATTTACTTTTCAAATGTCAAAACTGTCCAGCTTTATAGCCTCAGATAGATTTCTGTACTTCTTTTTTAATCTTTTAAAGAAAAAGGAAAGAAAGAGAGAGAGAGAGAGAGAGAGAGAGAGAGAGAGAGAGAGAGAGACTTAAAACTAAAGATGTCTCATGGTCTGTCTTAGTATGATAGGGAAAGTTCACATAAAGAAGGTAACTGAAATAAGAATTCTGTTCACTCATAATTAAAAATAAATCTGACATAATTAAAAAAAGAATAAACAGTGACAAATAATAGTGTGTTCCATCCTGAAGCTACAAGATGATTTCACCAGCTTTTGAGACCTGAATATCTTCTTTCATGATAGCCCAAAGTCAACCTATTCAGAGTGCTCAGTAAATATTTAATGGATAAGACCTGTAAATGGAAGCTGGGCAACAAACTGCTTTTAATGCCATTCTTACTCGAGACTTGCATCTTCTGCTTGAGCCCTGGCTCCTTCTTGTCCTCCTTAGCTGCGAATGTCCAATCAGATGCATAGACAATGTTGACTGACCAGAGCGACACCAGCATGTTTAACACAAAATGCTACCTCTCACAGTTTCCAAAGATGCAAGTTTTTGGAATGTCACTGCAATCTGGGTTCTCTGAAGAGCTGTGGAGAATTAAATTCTCCTCCCACAGTCTAGCCTAACTTTCCCATCAGCTCCAACTTAGTTCCCTTGAAAACAGTCTCTCTCAATTGAATTATTTTCCCTGTAGTAAAAACCATTTTTGTCATTTCCCTGCTCAAAGTCAGAAAGACATTACAATCTTCCTTTTAGTTGTGAACTTTCCTAACTAAAACAAAACAACTCTATCCCCTGACCTACTGCACAAAACCACAAGAGTCCCATCATTCATTTAAAGTGGAAGACCCCAAACAAAAGAGATTTTAAGACACGGTATGGCATGAACTCACACCACCAGTGCTTCCTGTGTAAGACCAAGGCAGCTAAAATTACAGCATGGATCGGGGAAGGGGTTACTGAGGTGCCACAGCTAAAGTAGGAGCTATTAACAGTTGGTGACTTCAGGAAGGTGGAGAGTCATTTTTCTTTAGGGTGTGGTCACCGGTAGGTTGCTCATGCCCCGAGGATAGCCTCCCCACCCAAATGAATATGGGCAGAACTAACTGTACTCATTGGTTTATTTTTGAAAAGAGAGATGAGAACTGAAGTTGAAAGGGAGATGTGATGGGGGCACAAAGAAGATGGTGGTGGCCAGTGAGGGGATATGGTTAAGATACATTGTCTACACATAGGAAATTTTCAAAGAAATAAAAAGAGAACACAGAGGCTGTTAGCAGTCATTCAAAAGTGTGAAATGGGTTCTTGGGGCCTTACCAGTGCCTAGGGAAGCATGAGTTGTCCGTGGATAATGGGGCTCTGACTGTCATCATAGGTACAGCCACTGATGACTCCCCATTCCCCCAAGTGGAGAGCTCTACACTCAGGTTTACATAGACAACCTTCAGTGGTGGCAGAGATTCTGAAATAATGGATCTTTGTACATGTTGGAAATCAAACTCCTTTAGATTATTGTTTGCAAAGCATCATAATATGGAGATATCTATCCTATATGACCTTATAGCATAGAAGACAGAGATTCATATATAAATAATCCAACCCCAAGGTACTCTGTAACCATGGTTGTTTGGGGGAGGCAGAGAAGAAAATGATGGTGTTCTTAAGGAGAATTCTTGAATGAATCAAATTTTTCTTGAATCTTGGAGAATAAATAATGTGTTGACAGGCAGCGCTGAAGAGTAGAACCAGCTGGCATCCCTAAGAAGTAATCTGGTGGGTAAAATGCATGAGGACAGTGGACTGGATAGTGGATGAATGATTGAAATAATATGATGAGGAAGGAATATTATTAAAATTAAAGGTTATTTATTGGGAAATTAAATTGCTGAGACATCAAGCAACTCAATAACATGTTTAAACTTTGTCTTCATTTAAGTAATTGAATATTAAATTTTGAGGGCAGATGATCAAACTTTGGTTATAAGAAAAGCATCAAACCTATGAGCTTCAAAATAATAGGTACATTTAAAGTAGAGAAAGAGAAGGAATAAGTGTTGACTAGTTTGTCCAATGCTAAACGGAAGTGACACATAATCCAGTCACATAACCCATCTGGGTTTGCCACATGCACCCAATAATTAAGACATTGATTAGAAAATGTGTGCACGTCCTCGCTTAGCTCAAATATCAATGTCATTATTTCTAGAGAACAGAACAAAGATGAATATTATAGTGTGTGAATTACATAAGGTTAAATAAAGCCCATTTAGAAACAAACTGCCTTATTTCAAGGGAGTTTGTTTTCTTCAAACGGTCACGTTGTTGGTATAATAACAGTCATGGGTTTTGCTTGCATGATTCAGGGTGAACATGTTTTTAGACATATTATCTTTTACCATATTGCAGCAATCTAGGAATATTTTCAAAGATGTTTTCACTTGAAATTTATAAATATGCCACTTGGCTATAAGACCAGCTGAAAAATTACAAATAAAATGCATGTTATTATTCAGAAGAACAGCTTTGTTAATCTGGCTGTTATCAAGTGCTAATTTTGTACCAAGGTACTGGCTCCCCCGGTGATGCTACTGTATGGATAAGCCAAAACAAAATTGCCATCAGTAAACCAAGAACCCTTGCCCATGGGTTGGTGAGATGGCTCGGTGGGTAAGAACCCTTCTAGAAACCCAAGTGTAGTAACCACATCCATTTGTTCCCCAGTGCTTGAATAACAGTGATGGGGGCTGGCTAGCTAGACAGCCTAGCTAATCAATGAGAGATGAGATGGTGTTCAAACAGTAAGGTGGAAAGTAGTATAGGAGCATTCCCATGCTGACCTCTGGACTCCACATGTGTGTGTGTTTTTATATATATATATATATATATATATATATATATATATATATATATATATATATATATAGTGTATACCCATACATACACTTATACTATACATACATATACTCACAGCACACATACATGTGGAGTACATGTGCACATGCATACCACATATACACACCAAAGAGAAAATACAAAAAGGTTCCTTGTCCCAAATGTCAAAACCAAATATAAATGGGATTTAGATAAGTGGGAGGAGCAGATTTAGTCACAGAAATGTTTCTGTCTTTACAAGGCAATATACTACTTCAAAGAACTTTAATTTCGGACCACAAACATCATTACAAAGTCAGTGGTTATAACACATAACTGTTTGTTGTCTAATGGCTAATTCAAGTAAGGCACACTTGGCTTTCAAATAGCTCAAGTAGTTGAAAATATCCAAAGCAGTTTCTTAATACCCTGCTGTTAGTGCTTAGGAATTCCCTGGCAGTCTTGCAGCTCTCATACATTGAGCACATTCTCCATACAGTGACAGTGTTGTATTGCTAGTGGCCTTGCATAACACAGGCTTTGACTAGTTGATGGTATTTTAACCTCACAGTAGCAGTCTGAAAGATCCAAGCCCATGAACAAAATCTGGCCTGTCACATATTCATGAAGGGATTGGGGCTGGTAAAAGAGTTTTTTAGACATTTTTTAATAGTAGGAAAAATATCAAAAGAAGAATAACATTTTGTGACAAGTGAAAAATAATATGAAGGTCACATGCCAGAGTCTACATTGAGCTATTATTGGAATATAACCAATCCCATTCATACATGTGACCTTTTTGAGATGTAACAGTAGAAGGGAATAGTTGGAACAAAGACCCAGTGACCCACAGAGACAAATGTATTTACTCTGAATTTTTTTTTAATTGCTGAGAACTGACTTACAATTCTGCTTAAAACCAGAAATTGAGAGTCAATATTTTTAAGCCAAAAGATTTTAGAATTTATACTTGTCTGACTAGAGAGAGCAAAAATCAATTTTTCTTTAGCAAGATTTTGGGTGGTAGAACAGTAATGCCAAATTTCTCACATTGGTCCCCAAAAGTACATGATTTTTGAATTATGCCGAAAATATGGGTAAGCAAAATAATACATGAAAGGACACAGTGTGGGCCTGAAACTCTTGCCAGGCTTGAGGAAACATACTGAGGTACAGAATGCATGCCTGTTTGCACTTCTTCCTGGTAGGCACATAAAACTGAACCATTTATAATGAGTCAGGCAATGAACAAATGCATGTCAGCCAAAGAACCACCTTAGAGAATATTGGAAACCATTCTCAGTAGGGGTCGGGGCAGAAAAGGCTATCTTAAATGAACCAGAATAGAAAATAAACCAAGAAAAATAACATGAAACATATTTTACAAAATCATGGGAAGGCATGGCAGTTGCCTGAATTGCAAAAGTTTGGTTGTAAGCCATTCTAGGGACCTTCATGTCCTTAGACTACTAAATGTTTACTGTTCCATTCCCAAAGAATTATCCATGCCCAAGTGTAGAGAGACGGCACTGTTGGGACTCGGTGAATTACAACTTAAAAAAAAAAAAAAAAAAAAAAAAAAAGCCCTGAAACTAGGAGGAGTCTTGTATTAGTTACTTTTCCATCACTGTGATAAAAACCATGTCCATGGCAGCTTATAAAACGTTGCCTTGCTCAGCCTTAATGCAAAGGGAGGTGCTTTGTCTTACTGTAGTGTGATATGCCATGCTTTGTTGATATCCACGCGAGACCTGTCCTTTTCTGAAGGGAAACAGAGGAGGAAGGTGGGGGAGGGGCAGAAGGGAGGTGAATGTGGACTGGGAGTAGAGGAAGGAGGGGAAACCGTGGTCTGGATGGAAAATTTTAAAAATGAAAATAAAAAGAATAAAATGGAAAGGAAGGAGAGAGAGAGAGAGAGAGAGAGAGAGAGAGAGAGAGAGAGAGAGAGAGAGAGAGAGAGAGAGAGAGTTGTATTGGGCTTCTGGTTTCAGAGGGTCAGAGTCTACAAAGGCAGAACAAAGGAATGGCAGCAGTAACATCTCAAAGCTCACGAGTCATACCACAAGCAGGAGGCAGAGAACACACCAGGAACAGTGTGCATCCTTTGAAACTCCAAAGCTTATCCCCAATGGCACACCTCTTCCAAACAAGGGACACTCCTAATCATTCCCAAATAGTTCCACCAACAGGGGACCAAGTATTCAAAGATCAAGTCTGTGGGGCCCATTCTCACTCCAACCATTGCAGGGTGGAGGGGGATCCATGAGGAGCTGGAGGGGAATAGCTAGAGATGAATATGATTAAAAAGTGCTGTGTTCATAAATGAGATTCACAACGGATGAATAAAAAAATTAGATATTAAAAAAGAAGCACCGTGAGTCTAGTCACACATGATTACGTTTTCCAGTTTCTTCTTTGAGGTATTTGTCTGACTGATCTCCAACATTTCCACCAGATGACCAATTAACCATGCTCAGCTACCTTAAGGACCTGCTGTGGTATAAACAGAAGAGGAGAAAGAGACAACCCCCAAGGTGTCTGGTTTTATTCCCCCGTTTTCTACTCATCCAAAAAGCAGAGCTAGTCTAAAGGGCTCAGGCTTCCATGGAAGCTTACAGACTTCATTGCTGTCACAGTGCAAATCAAATGAGCAAATAAAGCCACTGCTCCCGTGGAAAGAGCCTTGGCTCTCAGAGGGAGACATTCATCCACTGCCCTCCAGCATGACAGTTTCCCTACTTAGGCTTCTGAACCCTGCAGATGTGCCAATTTTTAGCAAATTTTAAAATATAGCTCTAAGATTGATCTTTTACCTTTTACTGGTCAAAGGACTAGCTCTGCACAAGGGCTTGTACCTCCAGATGTCTAGACAATGACTCTGTAACAGCACCAGAACATGCTGCACAGAAGGAAGACTGTTCCCCTAGCCCAGACATGAGCCAATTAACTGTCATGGCTTTCAGGCTCCTCCTGGGTTTCATTGTCCTAATGTATTCTTTCAGCTTTAGACTTCACCAAGATGCACTGAGACTTATTTTCCTATCTCCCATCCTTACTTATTGATTCTTATTTAAAAAATTTGAAAAGTGAAAAATAAATCCTTTTGATAAATACATCAGTTGTCCTTAGTTATCTGTGATGGTTTCTTCTGATAGTCTAAGACTCTCATTTGCTTCTGTCTTGAGTGAGTTAGACATCATTCTGGGGTCTCCCTCTAGTTTACACAGTAGTTTCTAGTAACCGAACAACTAATACACTGTAATTTAGTAATTCACTTTGAGCTGTTGGTTAACTTTTCCTAAAGTGCAACCTTTCGAAAGCTTCCTTTTCCACCCCTGTGCCCAGTTAGAGCCTTCACTTAAGGCTCCTTCTTCACTGTGTGAACCACTACCATTCTTTTGAAATGTCAGGAAATTGACCATCACCACCTAATCTGTAATGAATCTAAGGAGAGAGGCAATAACTGGGGGACAAAATAAGTGCTGGCAGTCAGCAGCCAATAATAAGTGCTCAGATAATCGTTTGTGTCTAACAATAATGCTGTTTTAAGTCCAGGATGCAGAGAACAAACATCAGCCTCTATTCTAGTACATTGTAAACTCTCAAATAACCATTTACCTAGAATTTGCTAGTTTAGTGAGCTGCTCGACACCGTGTTGATGGGTAAGAAATAAATGATGTCCATGGGGAGACAAAATGCAAGCTACCAAAAGAAAGTTATTAGAAAATATCTTTAAGTAATCTACTAAAACATGGCAGGTGTTATAAATGGTTGACCAATAACTATTACGCCATATAAAGGGCAGCATAGTAAGCAGCCATTTGAAAACTGTCACAGCCAACTTCAAAGCAAAAGTAGAATTAGGAATATGTCTTAGTCAGGGTTACTCTTGCTGTGATGAAGCACAGTGACTAAAGCAATTTGGGGAGAAAGGAGTTAATTCAGCTTAGGCTTCTCCATCATAGTTCATCCTCAGGGGAAGTCAGGACAGGAACTCAAACAGGGCAGGAACCTGGAGACAGGAGGTGATGGAGAGACCATGGAGAACTGCTGCTTACTGGCTTGCTCCCCATGACCTGCTCAGCCTACTTTATTAGAGAACTCAGGACCACCAGCCAAGGGATGGCACCACCCACAATAGGCTAGGCCCTTGTCACCAATCACTAATTAAGAAAGTACCCTATGTGCCCTATCCTATGGAGGCATTTTCTCAACTGAGGCTCCCGCCTATCTGAGGACTCTAGCTGTCTCAAGTTGACATAAGTAAAACTAGCCTGTGCAGAATGACAGGGTCTCTATGACACTGGATAAACACTTAAATTTCCATAATCTCTACGCCCCCCTCTTTAATCTTCAAGGCAGGTATATAGAAACTGGTCTGGGAAGAGTTTGAGGAAATGGTATGCAAGGCTTCATGAGCTGACTGCAGAATGTGATTTGGGTTAGACTTCGGTAGCAACACTGCAGATGGCATCCAGAATCCTGAGCATCTGCTTGCTGCACACCACAGCCTCTACTTAGGGCTCCTGGGACATTCTCCCAAATTTTTGTGATAAACCTGAAAGGCTCACATTGTTACTACTACTCTGCCTACAGGGTGCTTTGCTAGCCTCTTTCTTTCTGTTTAATACACATGCACCACCCCTTCATGTAGACATCAAAATGGACATGAAGGTGTACATTAATTACCTTTCAGAAACTGTCTTGGAATGTGGCATCATGGCATCTATTTGAGAGTGGAGATAGGAAGACACTTGAGCTTACAAGACTGAGTAACATAGTAGGATGTAGGATATTGTAAGACATCATCATTGTCAACAACAAAAAAGAACAAATAAACAAAAAACCTGATTTGCTTACCATGTCTAACTCTATAAAGGGGTCTTTCTTACCCCTTTGTGCTGAACATGATTTTGATTTTGTTTGCTTAGCGGCAACCTTTGCTTTCTGGGTTATATCACAGGTACACAGAGTAATGCCTAGCTGGACTTGCAGTGGGACGCATGTGGAGGAATTTTTTTTTTTTACTTTATATGGATTTTCTTTGTTTTTGTTTGTTTGTTTTAAATTGGGGTCTGAAAGAAGGAGACTGGAGACTGGAGTGTGGAATCTGAGAACTCAGCAGGCCTCTCAGGGATCGGGACCTGATCTAGTTTCTGAAAAGTGTCTCTGCTGCTCTGGCCCAGCTATCGGGTTTCTTAACTATTCCTGTAGCAGCTGGTTGCTTTCTCTAGGGAAAGTGCCAGAAACTGCTAGCTGTCTCTTCAATATCTCTTCTCCTTACTGTTGGTAACAGTCTCAGCTTGATTTAGTCTGAGGCCATGTGCAGGTAGAAGATAGCGCTTCCCAGACTAGCTGGCATTTGCATCTAGGTGAGGCCACAGAGACGATGTCCAACAGTGGGTGGGACTTCAGGTAATCTTTCTAAAGAGATTTACACAGCTAGGAGAAGCAGCATATCACTCTCCCCCTCCTGCCTCTCCTCTCCCCTTGTTCTCCCCGCTCCCCGCTACTGTGCTCCTTGCTTATTTCTCTCTGGACTTGGGACCTCTTCCAGAATCTTCTGACTTGGAGGTTAGCAGCCATGTTGAAAATAGGCTGGATTTGTTTTAGAACTATGGATGTCTTTCACCGGACGTTTTGGAGAATGAACGCTACACATAACTCTTCAAGAGAAAGAGGCCTGTTAGTGAAGGACTTGCGGGTGCAATGCCTCTGAAAACAAGCCAGGTGCTGATGTGATTTGCAAACTCCAAGATGCTCACCCGAGGTAGCCACCGGCGCTTAGATGTTCTAATGAAGCTAAGCAGACACATGCTGTGCCTTAGGCCGACATCCTGGTGTTTTACAAACCAGAAGTGTTTTGTAGGCTAGGAAGAGATTTGATGACACGGTGCGGGGAAAACATAAAATTTGTGAGTGAAAAAAATGAGTCCCCAGACAGGTGTTCTTAATCTCACGAAGACTAATTACAGAGAAATTTCTCAGACACAATTTATTCAGACAAAACATTGCCACAACCGTTGTTAATCTGCCACTTAAGAAAGAGGGACCATGAGCCTGACGTTCATAGGCGGTATCCACTTTTTCATTCATGACAAAAGTAATAAAAGAAAACATTTTATGACTGAGTTGGTACAAAGATGAACATAGTAAAATTATGTATTGTAAAATTTTATTTTCCTTAAACATTTATTCTCTTCTGCTATTTTTATGTGTATATACAATTGTGTGCAGGTGCACCAAAGGCTAACATTTGAGTGTCTATTTCTGTGGCTCACCACTTTGTATTTTTATTTTGTTTATGAGACAGAGTTTCTCACTGAACTTGAAATTCACCGATTTGACTAGGCAGACGGACCAGTGAGGTCCAGGAATCATTGCATCTCTGTCTCTTCAGTGCTACCACACCCAGCTCAGGGGCTGGGATTAAATTCGGGTTTTCATCCTTGCATGGGAAGCACTTCATTGGTTAAGTCATACTTCCCATGACTTTTCTTCTGATTATATATATAAAAAAAAAAAATTTCAAGGGCACCTGAAAACCTGGTGTAGGGTAGACTGTTATGAATTATGCACGCATGGGAAACCCCAGCTGGCTCGGCCAGGGTATTCCACATGTGTGGGGGACCATGCAGTGTGGACATTCACAATCCAGAGATTGCAGCTGCGCGGAAATGATTTATTGTAATGAGGGATAAAGAGAAAGATAGGAAAAGGCAGAAAAGAGGAGACAGAGGGGGTTCGAGGGTGCACACCTAGTGGGAGAGAGGGAAGGGCAGAGTTTTTCCTTAAGAGGAGGCTTCTAACATCAGCACTTAGGACTCAGGGAGGCCCCCAAGGGGCGGGATTTCAAGGGGCAGATCAGAATATTAACATAGACGCTGCGTTTCCTAGGTCTACTGAGCAGGTACATCCTAATACAATCTACTTTTTAAACAATGGATCTCTGTAAGTATGCTTACAAATTGAAATATATGTTAAAAATTGCCCTTCTCTAATCGCATTTTAATATGAAGGGTTTTCTACCTTAATGAAAAAAAAATAGTAAACTTTCCATCTACTTCTGTATAGAAACTAATTAAATTCTATGGGAATCATTGTTACTTTTGATCAAACCCAGGCTATAAAGTTTTTGTTGGCACCTAATTGAGGAACAAAACTCACAACTTTTACATCCCTTTATCGATTACTAGCCTAGTCCATGATGATTCTTCTGTGAAAGCAGATTCTCCTAGGAACATTTTCTATGTTATTAGTGTCTTTATTTTTACTAGCCAAAATTTATGTATTCAGTGCTCCTGAAATTTTTATCTGCGTTTGATCTAGTTGGTTAGTTAATATTTCACATTCTTAATATTCAGATGATTTTCTTCCTTCCCCCCTTCATGTGCTACACCAGAGAGCTGGCCGTTTTAATCATCCTTTCAAGTGAGAGCTTTGAGGTGACTTGATCAGTTGTACCATTATGCTTCTTAAACATTTTTTATTTCTGTTTTATCTTTTTAAAGGAATCCTTTCTTTCATCTTGGGTCAGATGCTGTGAGAATATGACTTATCAGTCCCTTATTTATAAGAAAGCCTTCAGATAATGAGACAAGTTTATCAAGAGAGGGTGGAACAGGAGATAGAGAAAGAGCCCTCAGTTCCTCATATTTTCTATTATAGGTATTCATCATGGTGCCTAACTTACAAAGAATGACTCAGGAGACGTTAATCCATTAGATGTTTAGAGCTTCTACATGGTAGGTTACACACAGAGGTACAGCACACAATTCATTCATTTCATTCCCTTTCCCCCAGATTCTGAAGCTAGAGTATTTGTACCCACTCCTGAAAGTGTGACTAAAGACAGTAAATCTCCTAACAATTTCACTACTATGTAAGTGTGTAGAGATTAAATTAGAAACAAAATATGTTTAAGGCCATTCAATACTAGCCACATACTACTGTCTGGTATATATATGTGTGTGTGTGTGTGTGTGTGTGTGTGTGTGTGTGTGTGTGTGTGTGTATTCACTAAAAATCTCCTAACTTGAAAAGAGGTTAAAATATTCATTCCTCTATAAACAGCAGTCCTTGTGAATATCTCTGATGGTGTAACTCCCACCACAGACCTGGGAAGGTCCTGGAAGATGCACAGGCAGGTATCACACCCCAGGCAAATACTGTTTTTTTCTTATAACTTGTAGAGTGACTCACACTGCTCATTTGGTTCACGGGCCCAACTTCCCTTACTTTTAGAATTAATACATTCCTCGGATCATTTCTAATATTTATGCAACCTTTGGTGTGGCATGATTTCATAAATCTTTAGCAAGATATTTTATCAAAATGAATCTGGTTGTGTGATAATTGCAATACTGTTTTGCAATGCTCAGAATTTTGTATATCATAATTATAAAAATTATGGCATTTTCACAATCTGTATAATGTGTCTTGATGATATATTCAAACCCACTATTGCTTTCTCCTAATTTTTGAAAAATAGTTCCTTTGTATTTATCTATTTTTATATAGATTTTGTGTACAAAGAAAATGTATAATGCTTGTCTGTTTGAGTCTAGGTTATTGCATTTAACATAATAATCTTCAGCTTAATCCATTACAACATAATTTTCTTTTTCTTGTGGCTCATTATTACTCCATTGTGTATACATTCTTTCTTTCTTTATCCATGGCCATATAGGTTGGTTTCATAATGTGACTATTGTGAAGCATGTCATGATAATCATGGGTACTAGGTACCCTTACTGTATACTGACTTTGGTTCATTTGGGTATGTGAACAGGAGTGACAGATCAAATGGTGGTTCTATATTTTGTATAATCTTTGTCAACAAGTACCCTGAGAAGGATTATAATTCATGTACTTTAACTTCAAAACATTAACAGATATAAATACAAATACTTAAATGTAGGTCAAATACTTCTGGTGTGATCTAGCCTTCAATTCTGTGTTGAAATTCAAAATATTTTGTAACTTTGAATGTTTTGTGCACTAGAGAAAAGTAGCTTTGACTAGAAAAGGTGCTCCATTTCCCACAGAACTTGGACTTAAAATAAAGGATTTTGTCTGTAGAGAAGTATCAGTGAAAATTGACAAGAATACTTTCTATGTATCAGAGCCTAAATGGTGGTGAGATCCAAAGTGGTTATAATGTCATGAATATTTTCATTGTGCTTTATAGATTTCAAGTGTTTTTTTTTCTATTGATAATAGTGCAATTGTGCTCTTAGAATGTCTTTCATCTCTATAAATGGAAAAATGCTCCTCTTATTTTGACTATAATTACATAATTATAATCAAATTGTAGATTTGTGTTGTAAAACAGAAAAAGAAGAAAACACATGTAAAATCCCAGCAACTATTGTCAATCTTCTTATTTAATTTCAAGATAATCTACTTATTCATATTATTGTGTAATGAAGAACTGAAGTTCATAAAAGTTAGCAAGCTAATAAATGCTGGAGCAGGAATTGAAATATATGTATACCTGACTTTATTACACATATCTGTGTTAAAACATTATAGGAAAAGAAGTTATAAGGACCCTTCCTTGTATTTGGGAAAGGTGAATAGTTCATTACTAATTTGATCAACTATTTAAGAACTGATATCACTGTGTGCATGTAGAAAAATATCACATTCAACCTTTTTGTGTACACAGTTAATGTTTGTTAATTTATTTAGAGAAAAATTGACATGATAAGGTGAGGATAATTGGAAGATGCAAAAGGTAAGTTAGGAAACCATGTTCTGGGTGGTACCTCAGTTGGATGTGATTTAGCTATGTTCCCTAGAATGCCCAATTGATTGTAGCATTGATACGAGGATGATGCTATTACAACTTCTACAAGAAGTCAAGGAAATGGTAAAGGTCGGGGGGGGGGGGGTGTCTCCGGGGCTGTACTTTTAGAGGCAGTTCTCCTTGTGATGTGCAAGAAAGTTGTCAGAGAAGGAATAAGCCTGGTTCTGTGTCCTCACTTGGCTCCTGGTTCAAGGTGCAGTCACCTCATAGTTCCGGTAAACACCCCATCATTATTACCCGCACCATGGAGTGTTAAAGCTAAAAGGCAATATTCATATTCATGGATCCTATACTATACTATTTTGACATTCAGCCTCTAAAACTGTGCACTAAATAAACCTCTTTTCTTTATAAGTAGCCTGTATCAGGTATTTTGTTATGGTAACAAAAATCTGAGTAATATAGTTGGGCATAGCTCATTTCCTTTCTACTAATAATTTAACAGTTGTGCTGTGTCAGTCATTAGAAGATGAACATCCTTCTGTGATCTCTAAATCAATGAATGTAAAAATAATAATTCAGGAACACTAAAGGAAAAATCTGTACTAATTTTGCCTAGCCTTTGCTTCCTCCCAGTGCTTCATCTTTCCTCTTCCCTACCCTACCTCCCATTCCTGTCTGTTCCAGTTCAGTTATTAGCATCTCAAAGAAAAACTCATTACTCAGGCCCATGATCAAATTCCATGAGGGTCACAATATAAAGGGAAAAGATATCCGGATTTTCTAAGAATCTGACGGTATAAAGAATATATTCTTAGAAATATAAACGGCAGCATAGGGTTCAAACTTATTTTTATGAACTTACAGTCTCTGCCGTGAAAATCTTGGTTGGGATCCATTCTAAATGATATGCAAGAGTATTTCATAAGTGTCCTCTACAGTAAGTGTCCCTTGCCTGTGTAGCTGACTGTTCTTAGTGGGTTTTAAGAGCAACGTTGTATTTGCAAACAATAGCTTCACATTGCTTCTTACATAATCCGAAGATGTTGGCTTTCACGTATGTGCTGACAATGCTGTGATGAGAAACATAAAAATGTTTTAATACCTTAAATTAGTCATAAGGGGCTCATTTATTGTCCTAACCAAAGAATACATAGATATCAATTACATCAAAGAAGGGATGAGAGTGAGAATGCTCCATATTAAAAATGTTTCAAGCTATAAGAATAGCTTGAATTACTCACTAGTGTAATATACACTTGCCCCGTTAACATCACATATAGATATGTAAGTATATGAGGTAGAGGGGCTTGTGTATGTTACACTGGTATGCAGTTAGATAAATAAATTAAAATATATATATGTGTGTGTATAATTTATTAACATGATATATAATCATATATGTGAATAGTTATATATAAATACATATATTTCTCTATATATACTTTATCTCTACCACAAGGTGGATAAGTAGATACTAACATTTTTCTCTAGAGGAGTGTTTTCTGGCTCTTTCAGAAACAGTACTGTGAATTATTAAAGAGAACACTTCACATTCATATTTGAATAACTTATCTGCCAACAGATAAGTTGGACAGTACCATTATTCTACAGGATTTCTCACATTGCAAATGATACCTAAGGTTCCACCTCAACTGCATCTTTGTTAGCATTGCCAATAAACATTAAGTATATAATAGAAAGAGGATTAAAAGGCTTAGTTGATTAAATATGAATAAGAAAATTAGATGGAGCATAAATTTAATAGTGATAAGTATCTCTCCCTGATTATTTTCAGTTCTCAAACAATTAAGTTGCCCTTCAAATTTTTAATAATTTTTACTACTCAAAATATGCAATTCTTTCTGTTCCAAAATATAATTACTAGCTTCTCTGAATATACATATGAGTGCACTTACTTTCTCTTCATTTGAACAAAATTTCCTTAAGTAGAAGAGACTTTTTAAAAATATACACAACTGAATTTTAAAACTGAATTCTTTGAACTTAGATAAAAATCAAAAGAACCATTTCTCACATAGCTAATGCTCAGCATAAGGATTTCTCATTCACCCCTCTTAGAAAGCTGCTATGGAAGATAACTAAATGGGATTCTGACAGTATTTTCATATACAAAATAAAAAATATAAATGACAGTATTTTCATTACTGCTAATATTTGTGTCTAAATATTTATATTCTGGATAAAGATTAAATGAAAGTCTGACTAAATTAGGAGGGGAGAAAACATAAAACATGTGCTAATCACTGAAATAGATTTTTAAAATTTATGAATCAATCAGCATTTAATATCCTTTATAGAGTTTCATCTTTTTCTCCACTGACATTTAGGAAGAAATTTAAATTGAAAAAACAAAGTGAAATAAATATACCAAGGAAAATGATCAATTTAATAAAGGTCTTAATCAGATGATTCATGAGGTCTCTGCTTGCTCCCACCCATGGGTCAGTCAATAAATAATGAACTTGAGAGACTGTGTAAATAGTGTGCTGGCACCAGGGGAAGGTAAGATTAAAACTAGCTCCTGGAATAGTCCTTGGCAGCTGCACTCCTCTGAGGCTGTGAGTTGGTGTGAGCTGATGCAAAAGCGATTCTGTGCAGGACAGTTTGTCCTTCGAGTCTGCTGTGCTCACAAATGTGAAAATATTGATGTTGCTGTGAACACACGAAAGAACACCACTCGAAAACAGTAAACATTTTAAACTCTTAGAATTATTCCTTGCTTTTGCCCTTGAGTGGAAATTTCTACCATATGGAAACAAGATATTGCCAGGCAAGGACAGGCTAATGAGAATTAGTGTTTGCCTCTTGACTGTTTTGAGAATAAGCATGGCCTCAGTTGACGTTTCGAGTTGTTGGCAAGTCCTATCAGCTAATAAACAGTGGACATCTACAAGGTCAGACGCCCTGTAGGAGACTAGACTTAAATCTTAGTGATAATTACTGCCGAGAAGTTCGTCTACTTAGAAAGACATAATTTCCTTCAGGGTAAGCCATTTCTAACGCATTAGTCATTTTCATTTTGAAAGGACAATTGAAATCCATCTTTTCCTTCTAACACTTTCATACTACTTCAGCATTGCAACCAGATGCCATTAGCTGCTGACACCAACAGAGATAAACTAATTTCAGCACTTTATCTTCTAGATTAAGTAGGAAGATATAACCCATGCAAGTCCAAATAATGCTTATACTTGAAATACATATCGTTGATTTCCTCATGGATTTGACTGCAATACTGTACCCCAAGACCAAACATATATCTTTCTGAGAGTGTAAACAAGGAAGAATCAAACTGTTTCTAATTCTCTGAATCATTAGAAGTACCAAGGTTTTAGTTTTGATGTTTTCAAACAACCATGCATATTCATGACATTCTAAAGTAGAATTGAATTGTGCTGGATCTTTCTACCTTCATGGAGCAAATTCTTTTGTCCAGTTTAATGCATTTAGTGGTTTCTTCTATTGAAAATTGACTTGTGTTGTATAACCCAGTGATTCTGATGGAGTGATTAAAAGTTTGCTTCTTGGAAAAATGGTCATTAAAGAATTATCCTTTAAACTTCTGGATATCTTCCAAGGAGAATGTGGAATGTAGAATATCAAATATCAGGTCTCCTTGAACTGAATGGTTTCATGTACAGATTTCTTTTAGAAACTTACAAAAACATCTGCGTTAGCATTCAGAATTCATGATGACAAAGGACCAACTCAAATAACACTTCTCAAAAAAAAAATAAAGAAAGAAAGAAGAACACAGTGGTTCCCAATTCAAAGTAAAGGAGATGGTTCCAAAAGTGGATTGGTACAGAGGACGATAAGAATCTTGAAGACCTTCCTCTGAGCTCGTGCTTCATATGGGTTCTTTGATGATGGCAAGTTGCCCATATCATTCACACCTCCTTCCAATGTCAACATAACTATCTAAGAACTTCATTATGTCTGAGCAGCTCTGATGTTATTATTTGTTTAACCTTCATTCAATCACTGCAATTAGATGAACACAAGAATGCAACATCCTCTTAGGCTTAGGTCTTAGTGATATATTCCACCTCCAAAGCTCAGGATGCAACCTCACCTAGACTGAAAAAGGGGAAAAGTGAAACCATCAACTCAGACTGAAGGTATTTTCCAGTTTCTAGGAACAGAAACTTTTTACCTTCTTGGGAGATTTACTGTCAGCACATCATACACAACTTCATCTTGTATAATCCCTTACATATCAAAGATGTTTAAAGGTCACACACTTTGGTACAACTTTATAGATGTAATAAACAACACTTGAGCACAAAAATCTATTAGTAAGATTGTTGACTACGTTGGATTCATTATTGGCATTTCTTAAGCACATTTGTACATATATTTGAATACAAAACTTGTAACTTGAATTCATAATTCAATCTTATTTTATTCAATTTATGCAGATGCTTATAATTTGCATTTGTATAAAAAAGCCATGCCACTCTTTCCTTCCTTCAATGAAAATATATAATGTTGCTTTTGATTTCTTTTACTGAAGGTAAAATAACTAGGAAATCAATTCGAAAATACAAGAGGAGGGAATATAAGCATATTACTAGATATAAGCATTTCAAATACTGCATAAAATATCATATAAGTACTAAATTTTCATGGCTTTAAAAGTCTATAGAGATAATTTAATCCTAAAATTATCAATACACTGTCAACATTTTCTCCATCAAACAAAACAGCCAGGAACATATTCACATTAGCATATTTCTATGAAAGATATTAATTTAAGGACTCCCTGCTCACCCAAACACATGCAATTGCTCCTCACCTCATATAGCTTTTTCTCTGTGCTCTCTGTGCTCCTAACACTATGTTAAGTGCTAAGATGTATTAATGAGCAAGATGTAAGTCAGGATTATTTCACAGAGCTTTCAATCCAGTAAGAAACATGGACATTGATCTTGCTATTACACATTTATACTTATTGTACTGGACTAATACTTCAGTACAGACCGAAGTTTTTTTTAAAGGGAATTTCCAATGTTCCTATTATATTGTCTTAAAGCCTTGTCTTACTTGCTCTGGAAGTCTTAGGAAGTTGCCTTTGAGCCTAGTGTAAAAGAATGGAAGGGTGGGCTGCATTGTATGCTTCAGGATCTGATAATCATTCACATACAGCAGAAGGAACACAACTAAGGGGCTACTGTGGATCATGCAGGGAATCTTAGGCTGCAAGGAATTCAGTCTCTATCCTAAAGGCCATTCTAAAATTTATCTTAGAATAGGCTTCAGCAAGGCTGGGACAAGGATGCCAGGATGAGAGATGCAGTAAATAGATATAGAGACTTGTATTAAAGATGTGAGAATGGTTAGGCCAATAGACAGGGCACTTGAGAGTTGATGGTATGGTGGGGGTGGTTCTCTCAGTACTGGAAAAAAAGATGATGCAGCCGGGCGGTGGTGGCGCACGCCTTTAATCCCAGCACTCGGGAGGCAGAGCCAGGCGGATCTCTGTGAGTTCGAGGCCAGCCTGGGCTACCAAGTGAGCTCCAGGAAAGGCGCAAAGCTACGCAGAGAAACCCTGTCTCGAAAAAAAAAACAAAAAAAACAAAAAAAAAAAAAAAAAAAAAAAGATGATGTATTTGAGTGGAAGTAAAACAATAAGTAAAAGAGAGAGAGATGATAGATAGATAGATAGATAGATAGATAGATAGATAGATAGATAGATAGATAGATAGATGCAACAGATAGACTGTAAAAATTCTTATGGAAAGAAAATGAAAGGTTAAATTAAACAATTCAGTATGACACTCTGAAAACAATATAGTCTTCAAGTATCATTTGTTTTACTTGACCTAAAGAAAAAGGTATTTTATGAAACAATCCCTACACAACCAAATCATATAGAATGGAAATAATATTTCACAGGTAAATTTTTCATTCTTACTATGCATGGTGTCTTCTGATTTTTTTTTTACAATTTAATTTTTTTAAAGGATTGGCTTATGATGATCAGTTTTTGTCAATTTAACACAACTAGAGTTACCTGGGAAGAGAGAGCTCAATTGAGGAATCAGATCCATAACACTGACCTGTGGGCATGTCTGCAGATTAATGATTTATTTGAGAGGTCCCAGCCCACTGTGGGAGGAGTCACCCTGAGCAAGTGGTTCTGAGCTACATAGCAAAGTAGGATGAACAACCCATATGGATTAAGCCTATATGCATATTTCCTCCATGGTACCTGCCTCTGTTCCTGCTGGAATGAGTTCTTGCTCAACATTCCTCAGTTATGGATTGTGATCAGGATGTATAAGTCAAACCCTTTCCTCCCTCCCTTCCTTTCTTCCTTTCTTTCTTCCTTCCTTCCTTCCTTCCTTCCTTCCTTCCTTCCTTCCTTTCTTTTTCTTTCTTTCTTTCTTTCTTTCTTTCTTTCTTTCTTTCTTTCTTTCTTTCTTTCTTTCTTTCTTTCTTTCTTTCTTACTTTTTTCATTTTTGTCAGTGATAATTATCATGCAATAGAAAAACTGGATATTCATTGTCAGTGATGTCTCTGGAGATCATGTCCAGGTCTGTGGTCCATGCTGCCACAGGAGACCATATTGACATACATGGTCTATGCTGCTGCCTGAAACTGGTGTCCATGGCCCGTGCTGCAGCCAAGTGCAGTGTTGATGTCCATGGTCTGTACTGCCACTGGAAACCATGTGGAAGTCCATGATCCCTGCTGCTATTGAGAGTAGAGGGCAAGGAAGCTTTTGCAGTGTGATTAATGACTGTAGACTTCTGGTTGAGAATGAGAGACATAAAAGGTTTCTGTGACAACTCTTCTTCCCCACCTCCACCCCCCAAAAATTTTAATAAGAAACGGTCTAGACAGGAAGCCATTGAAGAGAACTCTAAAATATGGTAATAAGAATCCTGAAGTGTAGCTCTTCGCAGTTGATGGCTTCTGGCAGGGATTGGGGGTGGAGAAGGACACAGTTCTCTTTTAGGGGCTGGCCACTGTGGGTTTGACCATGCTCCAGTGAGTATATAAGCAACACAAATTGGACTTGGTATTTTTTTTCTTTTCTTCTTTTCTTTAAGGTAGCTCACCAGGGAGGGGGTGGGCCTGGGAAGACAGGAAAGTGAATGTAATCAGGGTGCATTATGTGAAACTCCCAAATAATCAATAAAAATATTATGTTAAAGAAAAGAAAGAAGAAACAAACACACCTAGGAAATCACTGAAAACTATTGTCTGACTTTATAATTATTTTGGGGGTGTCCCTACTTTGAAATGTTTACCATATTTTTTATGTATGTTTTAAGTCAGCCATGTTTGGTTAATAATTAAGTATATGTTAAAATAAGTAAGCATTTTGTATAACTTTAGGGCTGCTTGAAGCACCTCAATTTCCTAAATATGTGATCTTCATGGCAAACAGCACCACTGTATTTTATCAATAGTAAAAAAAATTATTATGATCTACTCACGCTCAAATCCCTGAAAGCTGCTGAGTGACCTGAAGCAATATTTACTGTCTGTGAACTGGTGGTTCCCACTGTGGTCTTCCAGTCATCTAAATGCTAAATTCAACCCACTTTGCCTAGTATAAAGAAGCCAGATATCTGATGGTGCTTTATGTATGTCAAATGTGTTTTTTTTAATTTATTTTACAATAAAAACAAATTAAAAGGGTAACTTTTTTTCAAATAATTCTTTTTATAGTTGTTTTTTTTTATCTGTAGGCCAGCTCATGTGTGTGCATGTGTGCATACCATCTCTCTATTCATCATGTAGGTCTTGAGGTTCCAACTTAGGCCTTAAATTAAGTTTGGCAGCAAACACCTTTACCTGCTGAACCATCTAACAGGCCTAAGAGATAATTAAAAAAAAAATAAAACTAGTAATAGAAATCAATTCAAAACACACACAAGGAATCATTCCAGGACATTAATATTTTTTCCTACTTATAAAAAATTCTATCATTGTGAATAAATTGCAAATATCTGTCCAAATAGCCATGTTGTCTAGGAAAGATATTATCAACATTTTTAAGGAGATCAGTGAGCACATATCTGTTAACTTATGTTTTTTCATGGAAAAATAGCATTATAATTCATGTGTCAGCATTACAGTGACCCATAAAGGAAAGATTGTCTATTATTTTTCTAACTGAAAGATGATTTTAAGTATCAAAAGTATTCAGAAACATGAAGAGATTTGTCAGTGTTCTGCTCTAAAAACATTAATCCTTTTTTATAAAAGCGTGTTACAGGAACTACACCAAAATGGACATATTTATCATGATATATGTCTTCACAACTAAGGTTGCCAATACCTTAAATCATGATTTTTTAAAAAGTACACTTATGTAAATAAGCATTTTGCATTTAAATTATTCATTTTTCAAAATAAGATTTAGCTGTGTCGAGATATTTGTCAAAATTATATTTCTATCTCTATCTGCCTGCTAAGTTTAGTGGCACAGCTGCCATGGAGCCTAAATTTGAACACCCAACTTTTATAAGTGGGGCACAGAATGCCACTCTGTAAGTAGAATATGGGGTCCTCTTGACATGTTTCAAGGCCATAAATTCCCTCCCTACATATAGTAATTCTACTAAAACTGAAAAGTTGAAAGTGTTGTGTAGAGAATGATATATATATATATATATACACATATATATATAATATATATGTATATATATATTTTTTTGAGTACTTGATTAATTGGAGAATTACATAAATCAGGAAATACATTTGCTGCAGATTTTTTGTACTGTGTGAAGGACCTGGAGATGTTTTTGCATAAGAAGACCATTCTGCATGAGTGACAATGACATGAACGATTAATGAAGTGTTCTCAAAGGGAAAGTAGGGCAGTGATCTTCAGTAATACTACCCAGCAGTATGGGTACCGGAAGTAAGGGTGGCATGGAAGATGGTAGCTGCAATGGGAATGTTAGGAGATACTCAGGGGGGCAGAGGGGGAATGGACTCATAAGAGATGTCAGGGTATGAGTAGAGTAAAATGGGCATCAGTGAAGTGTGGCAGAGACATGACTGGTTTGGATATATGGGACAAGAACAAGATAACAAGTGCATTATCAATGGTGGGAGTCATGTTTTTCATTGTCAGACAAAGGGAGGATGGGCAGGAAAGGACAGAAAACTAGAATGAATCCTGTGATGATTCAGAGACTCGGAATATGAATCTGCACTATGAAGACCGAGATGTGTGCATATCAAGGCATTCTCTGCAGAAACAGAACCTTTAAGAGCACCACAAGGTAACTTCATTAGTTGATGAGTTTGTGGAGAGATCTATGGTGTGGTTCCAGTTGGAAGGCCAGAAGCTTGCAGTACAAGAAAAGCCTACAGTTTGGTTACAGTTTGAAATCGGGGAAAATACAAAAACAGAAACCGCTGGAAAATCTAAGCTTAAGACAGGCAGGAGGAGATTCCTCCCCCATGCGTATAGGAGGGCCAGCATTTTTGTTCTATTGAAGTCATCAACTGATTGGCTGAAGCCCACCTACGTTAAGTAGGGCATTATGCTTTCTTCAGTCTCACTGCCAATCCTTATTCTCATAAAGGAATACCATTATGGACCCTCTTAGAATAATGTTCATGCAAATATCAGAGAACACCTGCCCTCATTAAATGAATATGAAACTAACAATCACAATGTGAGTACTTGAGTATATATGTCTAGAACACCTAAGACCCAGATCTTGATCACTAAATATTCTTGTACCTTAAAACTAACAGTCCTTGGAGAAATGACTTAATTTAGGGTAGATTGAGAGAGGGTCAGATGAACCTGAAACAGTTTACTGTGGCATAAGTGGTGGGGGAGGGGACAGAAAGACATTAAAAGGACCACAAAGCAAGATCAAAGAGGCTCCCATTAGTCAAATCTAGTACAAATTAGGATGGTAACATTGTAACATGAGATAAAATAAGAACTCATAAATCTATATTCATGAAAGTTAATGAATTCATTGACAGTAAAATGAGAGAATAGGCATTTCCATGGCCACAAAGTATGTTCTCACTGAATATGCAATAATTACAGAAGAAGTTGTAACTTCTAATTGAGACTTCTGGAAGACACTGCGGTAAACAAGTGACAAGCTTTCACACTAGGAAGACAACTGGAGTCGTGTACCGGCTGATAGGATGCAGAGAGATGAATGCAGTGTAACATTCCCACAGGAAATCACATGCAACATGAGGAGAGACAAGGTGTCCTCATATTGAGGTACATTCTAAAAATATATGATCTTCATCTTCAACTGTGTCACGAGGATGATTTCAAGAAAAACTTGAAGACTTTATACTATACATCAAAGGAGAATAAACAGATATAACAACTTAATGCAACATGTGATCTGGAACTGGATCCTTCTGTTATTTGAGTAACTGATACACAAATGGTCTGTACAATTACATGAAAATAATACATTTATATTCATTTTTTGACATTCATGGTCTGTGGTAATATAAGGTAATGCCTTCACTTTAAGAAATATCCATTTGTGTACTTCAAGTGATCATTTTATTCTCATCTACAGGAGGAAAAGATCTTCGTTCTGTTTTTACCTTTCTCTATATTTGAAATTGTTTCAGATATACATAATTTTTTAATGCTCTGGTGATTAGAAATATCAGTTTTATGTCTATTCACACAAGTGTGAAATGCAAGCGGTTACTACAACCCTCATAAAGTACTGTGTATGAAGTTTTAAATCTTTATTATTCAAAAAACTTAACTAAGTAGAGGGACTTTAATATATGTAGTCACAGGGAGAGCAGTCCCATATTTCATTCTTGGATGAGTCTCCCTTTTGTTTGGGACTGTCCCTATATGGTAATCACTCTAGCACTACAGCATCCATAAAACTGCCTTAGCGATTGTTCTCACCTATCTGTTTTATAGCTATTAACGTAAAGTACACCCAGTCCTTAGTTACTATCTTTGAGACTTATATACTCCTGGGCTCTGCTGCCTGGAAACTCATATCTTACTTGACTCTATACCAAGATTTCCTCACTCTCCTCCTACCTCTCTAGGACTTTCTTCTTAGTAGTTAGTTTTCTTAGACTCTTTCCCTGCTGGTAGCTCTAAAATACTGATGTCTCACTGGGCTTCAATTTTATGTCTAATCAATTATGCACTTGTCTTATAGAATCTCTCTAAAGTCTTGATCATCACCTATGTATGGATGGCTCCACATCTTTTTTGTAGACAATTGCCTTTCTCATGCACAGTCTTAAAGAGCCCACTGCCCAGTAAGCACAAAAATAAGACACATGATTTATAACTGTTCTGGTTGCTAGATTTTAAATATTTAAAAATTATATATATATATAATTTGTTTGTTTTTGTTAACTTGGCACAAGCTAGAGTTATCAGGGAGAAGGAACACCAAATGAGAAAAGGCCTCTATCAGATTGCTTATATCAAGTCTGTGGGGCCATTTTCTTAATTAAAGTTTGATGTAGGTAGGCCCATCCCGAGGGGGCAGTGTCATACCTGAGCAGATGGTTCTGAGTTGTATAAGAAAGTATCCCGAGTAAGTCAGTAAGCAGAGTTCCTCCGAAGCTTCTCCTTCAATTCCTGCCTCAAGGTCCTGCCCTGACTTTGTGACTTGAGAATTGTAAGATTAAATAAACCCTTTCCTCACCAAGTTGCTTTTGGTCATGGTGTTTACTCACAGCAATAGAAAAACCTATGACAGAAATTGGTACCAAGTTCATGGGCTATTACTGGGACAGACCTGACCATGTATTAGGGAGGATTTGACACTTTGAGCTGGAAAATCTGTTGAGTGTTCCAGAGATTAATGGCCTGTTGTGGGAACTTGGAAGATAATGCTGAGAGCAATGATAATGATGGAAGCCTGGCTGTGAAGTTTCAGAAGGATGTTTGAGGGTCTCTTAATATTTTACTGTATTAAAATATGTTGTATTAAGACTCCATGGTTCTGGTTAGCTGGGGCTGAAGAATCAACTGGGATTATCAAGAGAGCAGAACCACTAAAGTAAAATCTGTGCTTTTTTTTGGACAATTGATACTGAAAACTTGGGGGTGAACAATTAGCTGTGATTAAGATGATATCAGCATCATTGAGGAAACAACTTTCAAGAACTGTTTCATCAGGGTCAGTACACAGATGCTATGGTCCAGAAGATGCCTTGGTACAGAGGATGTACCTTGAGCAAGCAGGCAAATTAGTTAATAGGTAAGTCTGCCAGATGGCACTGGTTTTGAAGACATGAAAGGGTCATGAAGATCAGCTGAAGTTTAGCACTGTGAGTGGTCATGCCAGGCCAATGGTGAAGGTACAGCCTCAGTTGTAGTAGCATACCCAGGAGGGTTAGAGTCATAGTGATAATTTGAGACTTGGTGTCATGAGTCAGGATCAGAGTCCCAGGAGAGAGTCCAAGGGTAAAGGGTCAGAGCAATTGTAGTGGAGACCCTAGCATATTGAAGATTCCAGGAACATGGAAAAAACTTCAAGAAAAACTAAAGGTGTGAAGTGGAGCTGGAATGAGCCTGTGACACAGGCTATGTGCACTGTTCTCTGGATGACAAATCAGAGAGCTAGAGCTACACAAGTCCTTCGGAGCCCAGGAGATCATGAGTGAGTCCCAGATGTTTAACACAGCTTTTTTACACTGTTGCTTAACTTTGATCTAGTTATAACTGTGCCAGGCTCTTACTTTTTGAAATAAGAAGGACTTAACTTTTGGTTTTACAGGAGTCTATAGTTAAGAGATTTTGGAATATAAGGGGGATTATGGAAATTTACAGAGATTTTGGATATTTTATAGAGATTTTCTACATTAAAAGAGACTTTGAATGTTTTAAAGAGATTGAAATTTGTAAGTGTTTGAATTTTTAAAGACTTATAAGAATTTAAAATTCAGAATGTATTTTATTTTGAGATAATGATATTAATATAAAATCTTGGGGACAAATAAGAAATCAAAGTTTTTGGTTTAGTAGTAATGTATTTTGTATGTCAAGTTGACAAGCAGTAAATTGTCCTGGTTAGTTTTTTTGTCAACTTGATACAGGCTACAGTCATTTAGGACGAAAGAATCTCAGTTAAGAGAATATTTCCACAAAATCTACTTGTAGTCAAGCCTGTTGGGGCATTTTCTTGATTAATAATTGATATGGTAGGACCAGGCTACTGCGGGTAGTACTATATCATTGGGCAGGTGGACCTGAGTTGTATAAGAAATCAGGCTGAGCAAGCTATGAGGAGCAAGTCAGTAAGGAGTGTTCGTTTATAGCTTCTTCTTCAGTTCCTGATTCCAGATACTTACCATGAGTTCTGACTTCTCTCAGTGATGAAGTAAGGGAGTTGTAAGATGAATTAAACCTTTCCTACCCAAGTTGATTTGGGTTATGTGTTGGGAGTCATGTGGCCTAGCATATGAATGCTTGTACAACAGGTCTTTGGAAATGGTCTTTCACTCAGAAAGGACCAGTGGACCTCAAGACAGAGCAGAATACTGTTGGGATTGCAAAGATTGTACACTCTCTTTTCTCTCATAATGCTGATGATTCTCTTGGAAGTTTACAGTTTCACTTTGTCAGTCACACCTGGGACAGATGTAATCATTCCCAGAAACTCCATTTTTTTTTCTCCAATATTTTCACCTAAAATTCTTTGGGAACTGATGCTTCTCAGGTTTCTTATCTGGAAATACCAGCTGTCACCCCAGACTCTGGGAACTTTTCTGATTCAGTGCTGACAGGTTCAGGGGCAATAAAAGTTAATGAGCACATATGAGAAAGTAACACAGGGGACATTAACTGCATCTCCTAATTCTGGGAAAAAACCATTAAGATGGAAAAAGAGTGCCTTATCAAAGTTTGTCCTTTATAGAGAGACTTAGACATGCAAGACCCTTTTATAGGACAAGGGAACAATTAGAGAAATACAAGCTTATGGTATTCATGCAGTTCGTGGCAAATCACCCAACTTCTCTAAATATGCTTTGTTAAGTTTTGAATGATATTGTTCTTGAGAATGTGTGCCTATTTTTATATCTTTTCAGTTTGTAAGGACAGGATGTTCCTGAATCGATATTTAGCCAAGCTAACAAATTGCTGAGCATTGTTTCTAGTTTAAAAGTCGTTTTGATGCAAAAGTTGGGGGGAAAAAAACGTAATTTTTTGGAGATTAATCCTGGAGGTTTGGAAAACATGCTTTGTTTTTGAAGTATAAATAAAGATGGCTCAAGTTATTCGGGGCTGGCCACTTGTATGAAACTTGTCTGGTGGTAGGACACTTCTCACCAATACCCTTTCCCTAACTCAGGACCTGAACCCAGTACAGCAAGACCATGGCAGTTATGGTGTTTTTTATCACAGCAATAAAATACACTAAGCCAATAACTATGCCACCACCACTCACATCTACATTTTTATCTCATTTTGTTTACTCTTTGTATCAAATGCTTTGAAGTTCTATGACAATGCCATCATTTTTAAAGGCTAGAAAATATTTCAAGCCCCATTTCCTTCCTCTTTCTTTACTTTACACTGTCCTCTCAGAGTTCTGTGGATGCTTATCATTTCCTTAAGAGTGAGTTTTATTCTGTATTGTTTTAGGCCTCCATTGTCATGATTACAATTAAACTTAAAACTCTTCAACAGTTTTGCCCAACTCTCATAATAATATTATTTTCCTAACTCAGACTCACAAAACTGTAGGTTACCTTAACCCTCTCCAAACTTCCCATCTTGTCTAGCACCACTCTCAATCTCTGCCAGTTTCCTTAACTATAGCAAGTCTTCCTGATCATCAGACACACTGTGTTTAGCTTGTGGATCAAGCTTTACCTGTCAAGCCTGGCTATGTGGCTGGGCATTCCTGTCATTCATATATAATATTAAATATTACCTTATTAAAAAGGTTTTTGTTATCACTCAGTGTAAGGTAGTTTCTCTATCTCATGATCACTCTATACATTAATGGTCATCACTGTTGGATAATTATCTTCATTATTAATTTATCATTTTAACTTATACGATCCAGTCAAAAATGGTATCCTTATCTAATTTTTCTTTATTTGGTACAAGTTCCAAGAAAAGATACTCAATAAGTGTTTGTTGAATAAATAAAATTGAACAAAAATCTACCACCTTCAAGAGGATGAATACATCTTATTTTTCTGTTTGTCTTGTGTTGCCTTTGATATACAAAAGGTTTTTAACTTTACTAGTTCATTGAAAAGAGAGTTATTAGGTTATTGTAGGCAGAGTTCTCTTCAGTAATGCCAGCTCCCCAATAAATGCACAGATACGTAATGTTAATTATAAATGATTGGTAGATAGCTTTGGCTTGTTACTAGCTAATTTTTATATTTTAAATTAGCCCATATTTTTTATCTACCCTCTGCCACATAGTGGCACCCTCTTTCAACATGGCATGCTCATCTTGCTTCTGCATCTGCTCATGACTCCCCAGACTTGCCCTTCTTCCCAGAGTCCTCTGTGTCTTGCTGTCCCACCTATACCTCCTGCATAGCTAACAACCAGTCAGCTCTTTTATCAAACCAACCAGAAGGCACCTTGGCAAAGATACATCTTCATGGTGTACAAAAAGATTATTCCATAACAGGTTATTTCTGTATCTGAAGCACTGTGCTATGGGTTGAATTAAAAAAGGCACAGATCAGGTGGAAAACTCGCATTCTACTCAAAAGATCTCAAACATAAAATTCTAATCAATTTTTATCAGGTTGCCCAATTTTACAGAAACCCACTTTTACTCTGACAATATCAAAGAAGTCCACGAAAAAATTAAATCTAGCACCCTTCCTAATTATCACTAAGAGTTCATTGGGATGAGTATGAGTAGAGTATTGGTGAAATTATTTTAGCCACTCCACATAGTTAAAAGGATATTTATTTAATGGCGTAACTCACAAATTAAGTAATAGGTAGGTCGCAGGGTCTGGGGAAGGTGTATTGCAGTCCAGCGGTGTTCTCTGGAGCTCTGCTCAGTCAACCTCCACCGTTCAGCATCCCAGGACAGAGAGAGTGCACAGAGAGAGTGCTGGCCCATCCAGCTCTCGGGTCTCCTGGCCCCTGGCCCCGCCTAGTAGGCGTAGGTGTGACAGTTGCCAGAGTCTCAATGGGGGTTGGAACTTCCAGATCCAAGCTGAATGTCTACCCACTACAGTAGAGCCCTAAGCCACTTGTTACAGTTCTTGCAGCATGCTCCATTCTTGAACCCTTCCTGCTGTCTTTTCACTTTGCCACACAAAAATATGTTTCTCTTGAATTGTAACAAACTAACCTAGTTACAGGTAACCGATCTGTAATGAAAAGTTGGGATTTGGAAGAAATTAAACTTCAAAACAGAAAATGAGCCAGTTTTTTTTTTCAAAAATCTAAGAACCTCACAGATTTTTCTCTAGCAAGAAAGCTCCTATTATAGCCATTTCTCTTCATGTTCCCCAGACAGACACTGATCTTCTAAACCAGAAAAAATGTGTATTATCTTATAGCATAATCTCCCCTTGTAGGTGCACACATCTTACTCTCAAAGGAAATCCTAATATATATTTCTTAAAACAAGAAAAGTAGCTATCCACTTCCTTTGCTGGGAAGCAGCCCTACTTGTGCAGAAGACAGCTGTCATGCCCCTCATTTTATAAGATTGATTTCTGTCAACAAAACCCCGAACTGGATTTAGCTATGTGAAACACTCTGCACGGTTAGCTCAATGAAACCATTTAGGTTGAAACCTCTAAGTCTTTCACAAAAGTTTCCTTTCAACTAAATCCCCAAGTCAGATTTATTTAGCTGGAATTTTGTCCAAAGTACAGAGATTTATCACTGTTAAGTTTCACGTTATTATATTTGGCCCATCATTTCAGCTTGCTAAAATCTTTTAGAATCTTGGTCCTGGCATGTAGTCTATTTGCTATCCATGCCAACTTCATGTCAAGTATATCTTGTTTGAGTATGTTCTCTATCCTCACATAAGCCACCAAAAATGGCTAACGGATAAGTACTATTTTTCTACAGAATTCAGAGAAAAAGAAAGAAAGATGAAATTGCCAAGACCTGTAAAGACAAGTACCTTTTGATTCTCTGCAAAGGTCTCATGTACAGGCATGTATATTCTATTGTTCTTGGCAGATCCTACACTACTTATTTTGATATATGGGTTGATATTGTGAGAGAATAATGCCTGAAGAAAGTGGCAACCTCAAAGACATTTTAATGACTGAGAGCTAGGATATGGAAAGTGAGAAGCCAAAGACAAAAGTGTTATGAAGGTATACTGAATCTCAGGGTCTCACAGTAACACAGAAGCATTTGCAGGCTTTGGAAATAAGTAGTTTTGTGGCCACCATTTTTCACTTGCTTGAAACTAGTAAATGTACCTTTACACTGAACTTACAGTTGCTTTCTTTATTAGGATTTCTTCTTTCAATCAGAGAGTAAGCTGTGATGCTAGCACCTTCCTCACTGCTCACAGGAACTCCACTGAATACACCTAGCAAACATAAGCTTGAATTTACTCCACTCTCAGAGCATTTCTCTGGTGATTTGGTCACAAGACTACTAAAGGGAATCCCCAACAGCAGAAATAATAATAATTAGGTTTATCACATTTAGGCAGTTCATTTCTCTCCCTATTTTATTAAACACAGATTCTTTTTTCATATGATATAATCTAAATACAGTTTTCTCTCCCTCTGCTCCTCCTAGTTCCTCCCTGCTTCCTTTCCCATGGAGATCCACTCCCTTTCTGTCTCTCCTTAAAAAAATAGCAAGCTTTTTTATTATTTATTATTATTATGGGTAGATAACAATATAACATAAAAGGAAACAAAACCCATCATATCTAAGTTGGACAGGACAGGCCAACATAAAAATAAAAATGCCCCAAGAACAGGCACAAGAATCAGAGACCCACTTGTTCACACACTCAGAAGTTCCATAAAAATACTAAACTAAAAGCTATACTATATATGCAAGGGACCTGTTGCAGACCCATGTAGGCCCTGTGCTTACTGCTTCAGTCTCTGAGTTCATGTGAGCTTTTCTCAGTTGTCTTAGAAGACTTTGTTCTCCTGGTATCCTTCATCTCCTCTGTCTCCCTTACTCCTCTACCTCTTCTTCCAAGGGTCTCCCCGAGCTCTAAGAGGAGGGATTTGATGGAGACATCTTTTTAGAGTTGTGTGTTCTAAGGTTTGTTTCTCTCTCTCTCTCTCTCTCTCTCTCTCTCTCTCTCTCTCTCTCTCTCTCTCTCTGCAGGTCTGGATGTGGGTCTCCATATTTGTTCCCATCTGCTTCAGGAGGAAGTCTCTCAAATCATGGCTGAATAAGGCACCAATCTATAGGTATAGCAGACTATCATTAGGATTCATTGTATTGTTACACTGCATGACTCTAGGTTTCCTTATTGCCCCTCAAATGTTCTTCATTTCTAGCTGTCTTTCTCCTCATTCTCTCTCTCTCTCTCAATTGCATCTTTCCTACCCATCCCCACCTCATTCTCCTGTTCTTATTTGCTTTCAGGTCCCTGCTCCATTCTACCCATAAAAATTTATTCTATTTTCTCCTCCCAGGGAGATCCATGTGTCTCTCTAGTTCCATCCTCTATGCCTATCCTCTCTCGGTCTAGGGATTGCATCTTGGTTATCATTTATTTAATGGTTAATAACCATATAAATGTGAATACATACCATATTTATCCTTCCAGTTCAGGGTTACCTCACTCAGGATAATGTTTTTCTAGTTCCATCTATTTTCCTGAAAATTCGATGGTGTCATTTTTTTAAGAGTTGAGTGATACTCCATTGTATAAATGTATCACATTTTCTTTATCCATTCTTCTGTTGATGGGCATCTAGTTTGTTTCTAATATTTCACTGTTATGAATAGAGCAGCAATGAACATAGTTGAGCAAATGCCTCTGTAGTAGGATGAAACATCCTTTGTGTATATGCCTAAGAGTAGTATAGCTGGATCTTGAGGAAGATCAATTCCCAACATACTGATTCCCATAGTTGCTGTACAAGTTTGCACTCCCACAAGCAATGGAAGAGTATTTCCTTTGGTCCATTCAGAATGAGCTGTCACTTGTACTATTAGCCATTATAACAGATGTAAGATGAAATCTCAAAGTAGGTTTGCTTTGCATTTCCATGATGGTTAAGGATGCTGAACATTTCTTTTAAGTGTTTCTCAGCCATTAGAGTTTGCTCTATTGAGAATTCTCTATTTAGATATGTACCCCATTTTAAAACGGGGTTACTTGTCTTTTTGATATCAAGATTCTTGAGTTCTTTATATATTTTGGATATTAGCCCTCTATTGGATGTTGAGTTGGTAAAAATCTTTTCTCATTCTATAGGCTGCTGCATTGTCCAAATGATGATGCCCTTTACCTTACAGAAGATTTTTAATTTCATGAGATTTTATTTATTAATTGTTGATCTTAGTGCCTATGTTAATGATGTTCTATTCAAAAAGTCTTCTTCCATGCCAATGACTTCAAGGCTATTCCCTACTTTATCTTCTCTCAGATTCAGTCAGTGTACCTGGTTTTATGTTGAGGACTTAGGCCCATCTTGAGTTGAGGATTTTGCAAGTTGGTAAGTATGGATCCATTTGCATTCTTTTACATAAAGCCACCCAGTTTGACCAGCACAATTTGTTGAAGATGCTGTCTTTTTTTCCAGTGAATTTCTGGCTTATTTATCAAATGTCAGATTTCCATAGTTGCATGAATTTATTTCCATACCTTCAATTTGATTCTATCGATCAACATGTCTGTTTTTGTGCCAATACCAATCTGCTTTTATTACCATAGCTTTGTAGTACAACTTGAGATCAGAAATGGTGAGGCCACCCACAGTTCTCCTGTTGTTCAAAATTGTTTTATCTGTCCTTTAAAACAAAACAAAACAAGGACATAGAACACAGTCTTATTTTTGTTCTTCAATGAATCTTGTAGATCTTTTTGCCAATCACTAAATTATTCTCATCACTGTGGTTTCTCTAGTCTTTTACAGTTCATTTCAGCAATACCATTATCTCCATGAAAGCCAAGTTCAAGTACAATTCTTCCTTAGTTAAGAGGTTCATTGTTGTCCTAGGGCATCCCTGTGGTGATAGCTATGGTTGACTCCTGCTTTGGAGACCTACTCAATTCTGTGTTTTTATTTTAGTATAGTTTGATTTTAAGATTATAGTATAACTATATAATTTTTCTCCTTCCTTTTCCTCTTTACAAACCCACTCATATATCCCTGCTTGTACTCTTTCAAAGTCATGGCTCTCTTTCAAACTCATTTTTTGCTCTGTCCGTATAATCTTATTCTTATGTATGTTTTCAGAGTTGACCTTTTGGTACTGGATAAGCAATTGGTATGATCTTCACCAGAGAAGACTTTCTTCTTGGAAGTCTTAATTATGATTCTTCATTCAATTTCTATTCCACAGACAGAGGTCTAAGATCATGTAGTCTGAGGCTATGACACTTCTTCCCTTTTCCTTCCTCATGTCCCCCATTGTTATTCTAGCACAGCAGTGTCTGTGCATATTATACTCTCCTTTATGAAATTATATGCTGCTTTGTTCATGTGGGTTTTATATAAAAGTTTACTTGGTTAATGAGGCCCAAATCCTACATCATTTGCTTTATTAATGTTAACTCTTTTATTGATATTTTATAAATGGATGAAGGAACTAATGAGAGTGAGCAATAGGAATTAGGTATTCAGCTTTCCAGAAGGCATGAATTAATTACTTGAATTGCTAATGTAACCTTGCCTTTTGTAAATACTGGGGTGTCAGGAAGAGGGCAACAGTAAAATCTGGGCAATCATCAGATAATTCCCTACCAATTTTATATATCAATTTCCTCATGTATTCTAGTTGGTAAAAATTATAAGTAATAAGTTCAAAGCCTGGAAGATAGATAAAATTAATGCAAATGTATTTCTTATAATATGACAGTAGCATGTTACTATTTTTCATGGACATGTGTGCACATACAAGCAGTAAATAAAAGTACAGCTAGTTTCTCAATGGGAACTGCTATTTGTCATCTTTTGTTACTTCAACATTGTTCTTATGATTGTTCAAAAATAATTAGCTAAGACAGAGTCTCAATTAGCTAAGATAACCATGTTAGCTTATATAAGGCAGATTGTATCTCTATGTAATATTTTGAAGTTTGATTCCAATGGATTAAAATGTAATGATTTACATTTGTATTTTAATATGCTCTTGTGAAGTTTTCAGAAGTCCTTATTTCTCCACATTACAGAGATTTGATTTAGGTGGAAATAGTCACAATTCATACATTAATGGAGTTAAACACAAGTGATGGAATTATTTTATACTTAAAGAAATATTTGGTCAATGGTGCATTATAACTCCTCTTTAACCAAAGAGTTCCATTAAAATTTTATAAGCTCACTATATAGAAAAAGAAAAATTCATTTTAACAAATGAGAGATTTTAGTAAGCTTATGAGATATACTAAAGTGATGAATTAGTATTGGTACAGTACTTTAGAGGAAATCTACAGCCTACATTTCACACAAAGTCATACATCTAAACTCTTCCATTAATCTTAGGGGTAAAAATGCTACATTCATTTTAGGCCAGTTACACATGGGACTAAGCAAAGGGGAGAAAATAGAATGTCTATATTTGGAAGAGTTAGCTGACCCTATGCATGTATATCTGCTTCCCTCCAAGAAATAACTTAAAAAGAAAAAAAAAGAGCAAGTTTGTTTATAAGCCACGATGAAATTTCTTTAAGGAACTCGAAAATTCCCAAAGTACATAACTTTTCAAAGTTTCTCCAGAACAAGATACTTGAAAATAGAATGCCTTCTCTTCTCTGCTATTCAGTTACTCAAAGTAAGTGCTTGCTATCAGCATTGTCCATAAATAGAGAAAGACATCTCAACTTGTACAAGATTATTTGTAAAGATAAACATACTCAGAACCTAGAAGATCAAAATCTCCAAATTAAAAGAAGTTTGTGATTATCCAGAACAATTAATAATGATAGATTTTATCTGGATTCCTTAATTCTGAAAATTTGGTGCTCTAAATATGTAGAAAAGGTTATAAAAGCAGAGTGGGACAATCAGGACACATACAAAAGAATGTACTAAGTGTGAGTACTTTTCTTCCGCACTTTATTTTTATTGGCAACAATGGACACTGGGAAATGGAGGAATGATGCCATGGCTTCATTAATGATTATTATTTAGTATTATTGTTATATAGATCTTTATATAAAATTCCTATAACAAGAGTCAATAAATCATTTTTAAAAATTTGAAGCATGGAAGGAAGAGGAAATAATCTCCAACCAACAAGTGAAGAGAAGTTTCTAGACATTAGATAAATACCAGGTTCAGAGGAGTACAGTGTACTAGGAGCAGAAAGACAGAGGAAGGATAGATCTAACCATATAAATCCGTTCAATAATCATAGCTCACAAACAGAGACCAATAATTGTCATACACGGTCATTTTTGACAGTCATAGATCCTTAAGTAAAATCTAAAACAAAACAAATGAGAATTGCAATTTGACTGGATAACAACAACAATGACTCCATATATTTATCTCTGCATTTGCATGCATATAACTCTGAAGGATTAAACTTGAAAATCTAAATATCAATAATATTTTTTCCCCTCAGGGCCAGTGCTGTAGCCCAAAGTTATAACACTTGTCTAGTACACGTGAAGCCTGGAGTTTGACCATCAGTACTGAAATAAAAGATAAAAATATTTTTCACTGAGATGACCAATGTTTTCTGTTCTATTATTCATTTCCAGTGAGCATCTATCAATTTGTGCTCAAGCTACAAATCAGTATTTTGTGGTTGTTTGGTTTGATCCTCAGAAGGTTACGTGTTTTGCCCATACCATTTCATTCTGCTCATGTACCCTTAAACCTCTACAGTGTGGTTTCAAGTTCTTCATAAAATGTGCTATTCACCAAATGCCTCTCTTGCAGCAAAAGTCAACAGATGCCTCATTATTATCCATTCTACTCATGCCATTTAATATTATTAGTTATTCCCCCACTCTTCAAATCCTCTTTCCTTGGCTTCTCTGGCAGTATGCTCTGCGTGCTTCCTTCCTACCACTCTGTAGCTGTCTTAGGTTCTATGCTTTCCTCCTTTGCCTGCAGCGTTAGTGTTTTCAACGTTGCATTGAGAGTAACTTGATTTTAGGTTATGCTCAACACGATTTTCCTGGGACAGGCCATATATTCCTATAAATCGAATGTGGTATCTAGACTTTTGTTCAGATTTCATTTTTTGCCTCACAACCTTTTTTTTAAATCTTTCAAGGCCATTTTATTTTTCTCAAGCATAACTTTTATTGATTCTTTGGGAACTTCACGCCACGCATCACAATCACACTCATTTCCCAGTCCTCCCAGGTCCACCCTTCTTTGCCACTCCTCTCCCCCGAAAAAAAGAAGAAGGAAAAAAAATAAGTCCAATTCATGTTACCCACATACTCGCTGGAGTGGAGCATGATCAAACTCCCAGTGGCCAGCCCCTTAAGGAGAACTGAGTCCTGCCTTATTCCACACATCTGCTAGGAGCCTTCAATTGTGCAGAGCTACACTTTAGCATCCACACAATCTTTTAAGCCTTCTCTTCAATGACTTTCTGTCTAGGCTGTCACTTTCTGGGGGTGGGGGGAGGGTGCAGGTTAAGATTAGGGACTGTCACAAAAGCCTTCTATGGTCCTCTTTCTCAACTGTGTGTCTGTTATCATCAATACCACTGCAAAAGTAGATTCCTTGCCTTTTACAGTCAGCAGGAGCACAGACCATGTATATCCACATGGTCCCCATCGTCAGCAAATGCCATGAACCTCAAAATGATCTCCTGTGGCAGCACAGACCACATATATCAACATGGCCCTGTGTCACAGCACAGGCCACAGATACCATCATAGCCCTTGGAGGCAGCACAGGCCAAGGATATCCACATGGCCTCTGGGGCAATACAGGCCACAAATACCAATATGGTCTCCAGTGGCAGCCTGGTCTATGTACATAAACATAGTCTCAGGTGGCAACACATGGATGACCATGGGACATCCACATGGCCTTCAGTGGCAACAAGGCCCACTATCTCAACATGACTCCAAGTGGCAGAAGAGACCATAGACATCCGTCTGGCTCTTAGTGGTAATACAGGCCATGGACATAAACACAATCTATGGCTGCAGCAAGACCACAGACCCCAAAAAGGACCTCAGCAGCATTATGGACTGTGGATATCAACATGGCTTCAGGTGGCAGTACAGGCCACTTACATCAACACAGTCCCTGACAGCAGCACAGCCCAAGGATATCAACGTGGATTCAGGCAGAAGCACAGACCAAGGACATCTACATGGCCTTTGGTAGTAGGTAATACAGGCCATGGATATCAACATAGCCCCTAGCTGCTGAAGGACCACGGGTGTCCACATGAACCTTGGATTTCCCACCTGCTTCTAAGCTGCCTTGCCATAGGCCAAAGCAGCTTATTTATTAACCAATGGGAACAACATATATTCACAGTATAGCGGGGTCCTGTGCTGTTGTTCCCTCCTCCTTTGAGGAGGGGGCCAAGTAGGCACAGAGTCAAACCACACAGACTCTGGGAAAATGTTGAAACAACAGGCTCACTTTATTCAGGAAGAGGCAAGCCTTATATACCCTCCACCCCACCCTGGGAGGAAGGTCTGATGAATATGCATCTGCTGGTGTGACATGGCTGCCTCTCATTGGTCCAGGTCATCTCCAGATCATGTTTCAGCTGCTGTTGCTAAGGCCATTAGGCAGACACAGACTGGCTCTCAGAAAGTATCTCTTTTACTTGTTTGGGCCAGATGGCCCACAAGCCTGTTAGGGATGAATCATCCCATACCACAGCATACAGAAAGATATCCCACAGCACCTCTGATTCCTGGGACCCTATCTACATTTATATGATTTCCAATAGATATCAGAACAGAACAACTTTCCATATGCCTCTTGTACCTTCCACTCTCACTTGATTCCTCTTACCCATCTTTCTGTGTCCATTTAATTGCTTCAAAGAAGGCTTCCACACTTTCTCATTGCTCTGACAACATAGCAGACAAAAGAAAAATAAGGGGGGGGGGAATTCATTTGGGGATCAGCTTTTCAGGGTATTTTAGTCCTTCATGGTGGGAAAGGCATAGCAGGAGGGGTAACTCAGCACATTTTTGTAAGAGCATAAGATAGCTGGCCAGACAGCAACAGCCCACCAGAAGGCAGAGACAGGGCCCTACAGGGTCACAGTCATCACAGGTCTGCTTTAATAACTTATATCTTACAAGCAGGCACCATATCCCCAAGGCTTCACAAACTCTGCAAATAACTACTGCCTGGGCACCGAGTGTTCACACAATCAAGCCTGGTGGGACAGATCAGATTCAAACTATAATAGTTTGTTAAATCAGATTTATAATTTTGATTACTGGCAAGTTTCTTCTACCGCATTGTGATGCCCTCATGGAAGGACCTACATTTTTTCATTCCTGTAAGATAGAGCATGCATGTTGATTTAGGGTGAAAAGAAATGCTGAGGTCATATGCTAATAATATAATCTAACTTCCTATGTAGCTTAGTATCTCACACAATATTTAACTGGATAGTAACACAGTTAAGAGAATGGACAGTTTTTTTTTTATCAAAAATGAAGAGAAAGCTTTATTTTTAAACAATAGAGAAACACCATTCTCTGTTGGTAGGAGTGTAAGCTGGTGCAGTTTACACTCTTAAATTTGGAGTTTGAGATTTATATACAAAATTTAGTAGTTAAAAACTCAAGGCTTTATCGTAAGAGTTTTCAAAAGTTAGCATTCCAATACTAGAAAAGGTGTTCAATTTTATTTATTAACTAAATTATTAATCACAGAACTACTGATCATTAAAAGCTCACAACCAAGCTCACTAATCCAAAAAGACAATGATTATCTGAAACATATGACTTGTTAAGAATCAGATGCAAGCACATTTTAGTTCTCAACATCTAAATTACAGGGTGCTTTGTATTAACATGATCTACATAGAGAACTTTTCATATGGGAGAGAGAAATGAATTTTCTATTGAATCTTCTGCCTTCTGCTTCCCTGTGGTTAATTTTCACCTCACAGTATGTGGTAAAATCAAATGCAGTTTTTAGTCATTCTTGGCTGACATGGTTGTTTAAAAGAAGACTACCCGCTGAATTGGGAATGAAAAAAGTATTGATTGAATGTAGCAAAATCGATCAGACCTTTTAATGTTTTACATCTGTTTGTTTCCTACTACATTTCAAATGAGTTGACTGATTTGATCAAATTTCCTGCACTTCACTTTTAAGCATCAAGATAAGGAAGGCCAATTACAGGAGAAAATTTCCAGTATGCTAGGTTTGTCTCCAGGAAACTCTTCATCTTTATATGAGATGAGAACATTTTTTTGAGCAAAATTATAAAATAGATCCAATATGTGTGTCCTCATCGACAGCATGTGATTTCTTCTCAATTTCCTCTCTGTATGGTATCCTTCCCCATGAACAGGTCAGACGCATTTCTAGTCAGAACCTGAAGGTCTTTCTCACTCCTGCCTCAAAAGTGGAGGCAACAGCGATAAGATAAAGAGAGGTTCACAGACAGAGGCAGGTTCCCTGCTACCCTGTAAAGCACCCCAAGTCCCTTGTCTTTGTGTGGGCCATTGTGTTAAATTATTCATGAAAGCATGGGAAATAGATTTAATATGTCATCAACTTTTCTGTCTCAGATGAACTAAAAAGTCCACCTACCTTGTTAATTTGAAAATTATGTAAGAATTCACAATTTCAGAGTAGGACACCTGACATATACTTATGCTTGATAATGATGATTGCTACTTATTGATGTCACTGGTTCCCAACAGTGTCTCCCATATCACCTAAAACAAAAAGCAAGCCCATATACTCTTATTTTAGATAATTCCTTTAAATTTTTGTTTAACTTATTATCATTATCATTATTGCTTTTGTGAGAACATATCAGAGGAACCAACAGACATGGAGAAAGTCTTTGACACATGTCCTTCAGACAAAGGTAAATTTAATATAGAAACCCACCTCCCACTCAGTATATGGGCCAGTCAACTGGAATGTTCTCAAAAGGACAGAAATAAATGGTTGACAAATATTTTCTAAAATGTCTAACATTTGTAGTCACTGGGGAGATGCAAATGAAAGCTACTTTGGGGCTCCATCTGACCCCAGTCAGAACAGCTATTACCAAGAAAAGAAATGACAACAAATACTGGTGTAGAGGTTAAAAAAATTAAAATTTAAACAAATCAACAAACAAACAAATAACAGAGAAACACTATTCCCTATTGGTAGGAGTGTAAACTGGTGCAGTTACTATGGAAACGAATCAGGAAATTTCCCAAAAAACTAAAACTGAACTACCATACAACCTAGCTCTACTACTCTTCGGCATGTATCTAAAAGTCTGTATCATACCCCAAAGATACTAGTCCATGTATGTTTATTTATGTGCTTCACAATAGCAAAGAAATAGAATCAGCCTGAAAGTCTTTCAACAGATGAATTAGTAATAAAACCATGGCTCATCTACACAATGTAATTTCATTCAATCATTTAAAAAATGAAGTCATGAAACATGCAGGAAAATGGATGAAACTAGAAAATTTTATATTAAGTGAGGTATGCCAGGCTCAGATTGATGACCACCACATTTTCACTCTCATATTCAGATCCTAGTTTGTAATTTTAATATGATTGTAATTATGGGGAACTGAGCGTGGCAAAGTACAGGAAATTAAACTGGGGTCCACAAGATGTGAAAGAGGATTTATGGGATGGGTGTGGGGGAAGTAACAGATGTGACATGGAAGTGCAGGGGAGATGCTGGAGGCAGAGAGGTAACAGCGGGGAGGAGAGGCAGTGAGGTAGAGAGGAGCAAGTGTGAGGGAAGTTCAACCAAAACTAAGTTCTTGTGAAACCACCACAAGGAAATCTGCTACTTTGGATGCTACTTAAACAGTCAAATCAAATTGAATAAAATGGAAACCATAAAATTATTAGTCCTTTACCAATAAATAATATTGCACAAGTTACAATGAAATATTATTCATTTAATCTTTTCTTTTTAAAGTTGAAAATGAGTTATTTTTCATACAAATTATTCTCATTATGAGCCACCTCCCCCAACTCCTCCAAGATTCTCTCCACCTCCCAGCCCACAAAATCCACAACCTTCCTTGCTATCTGAGAAAATAAACAGGCATCTAAAAAAATAATAAAATTGATTAAGAAAAATACCAAATGAGCCTAAATAGGACAAAACAAAGAAACAACAACAAATGAGCCAAAGAAAAAGCACAACAAACACAAACAGAGACAGATGCATTCATACTGGCAAACACAAAATCCCATCAACACACAAAATTAGAAGCCATTATATATACATATACATACATACATATATATATACATATATATGTATATATATATACATACATACAAAAGACATAAAGGGTAAGAAAAACAATTCCAGATCAAGCATTATGACAGAAACAAACAAACAAAAACAAAACAAAACAAAACAACAACAAAAGAAACCCCAAAACAAAAAACAGAAGACAAGTTCAAAATTACTATTGAGTTTATTTTGCTTGGCTAATTAATCTACTGCTCGGTATGGGGCCTGACCATAACAGTAGTTTGTATAATCGGTGAAACTTCATTGGGAAAAAAGCCACATTTTTGTTTTCCAGTGGCTATCAATTTGAGATAGCTTCTGGACTGGGATTGGAACTTGTGTCTGCTGTGGGATGTCTTTCAGTATGCTGAGAATATGTATGGCTCCCATTAGATAATAAATAAAGCTGCTTTGGCCTATGGCAAGGCAGCTTAGAGACAGGCAGGAAATTCAAGTAGAGATACAGAGAGAGAAGAAGGATGGAGTCGGGGAGATGCCAACCGGCTGTCCAAGGAACAACATGCAGTGGGATACAGGTAAAGCCATGGAACATGTGGTGATACATAGATTAATAATAATGGGTTGAGTTAAGTTGTACAAGCTAGCTGGCCAAAAGCAAGAAGCCAAAGGCCATATAATCTGCAATAAATATTAAGCCTCTAAGTGATTATTTTATAAGCACCTGCAGGACTATGGGGCCGGATGCGACGGGAGAAATTTCTGGCTACATTTGGAGCTCAATTTCCTAAAATATTGTTTATAAACACTTATTTTTATCTAAAGGGGGTTAATTATACATACAATCTCTTTCTAAAGAAGAAAAGAGGATATAGATATGATAGGATGAAAGAGTAGATTATTGAATCTGCTTTTAAAGAGCAACAACTTGCTTGAAATGTTTTACATTGCTATGGATTTTGGTTTATTGATACAAATTTAAAGTTAATTTTGTTATACTGTATATATATTTCTACTCTTGTTTAAGGTATTATGTTTATGCAACTCATTTAAATTGTAATGTATAATTAAGAAATACAGATTAATAATTGGTCTTCCATGATAGTCAAATTTGTAATCATGTTAGTTATATTTTTTAGATATACAAAGATATATTTCAATTAGGCAGGTAAGCTTCAAACACTTCAAAGACCTACAGAATACAGCAATTGAAATGTTTTAAGAACTGAGACTTTTCTGGACAGTAAGATACCTCTCCTGGCAGCACCCATTATTTCAAAGAGGATAATAGGCATTGAAGAAACTCATTATGGAGTTGGTTTTCTTTGTGGCAAAAGTTAAAAATTCCCTTGTCTGGACTGCTTGACAAGATGTTGCATCAACTCATCATGCAGGACCACCAAGAAAATGACCACTGAGTTCTGCCCAAACAAGGCAAGATGGTACTTCAGGTTCCTGCTTTGCAGAGGAGATTGTCAGACACTCTTCAGGACACAGGCACAGGAAAAAGTGACTGAGAAACTCTAGGCCTTGAGGCTGAAGATGGATGCCTCAACATTGCAGAGGAACTTTGGGTGACTTTCCAGGCAGCCAGATGTCTCTGTCATTCTAGAATTTTGGAATTTGCTTACAATGCACTTCCTGTTTACTCAGGTAATAGTATATCTATCTGGGGTCTTTGATGAAGTTGAAGACTAGATAGTTATAATTATACCTTTCCTTAGTGAAGATAAAAGATAAATTAGATATAAAACTTTGACTCACAAAAATAGGATAGATGGTAGAATATTTTCTAATTTTGCCAAATTTGAATAGACTAGATATTGTAACTGTAATTCTTGCTTGATAACTATTTTATTATGTATAATTTTACTATGTTGAAGTTAAAACCTTCCTTTTTGATTAGATAGAAAGGGGCAAGTGCTGTGGGATATCTTTCTGTATACTGTGAATATACACAACTTTCATTGTCTAATAAATAAAGCTACTTTGGCCTATGGCAAGGCAGCTTAGAGGCAGGCAGGAAATTCAAGCAGAGATACAGAGAGAAGAAGGATGGAGTCGGGGAGATGCCAACTGGCCATCCAAGGAACACGTAATGGGATACAGGTAAAGCCATGTGGTGACACATAGATTAATAATAATGAATTAAGTTGTACAAGCTAGCTGGCAAGAAGCAAGAAGCCAAAGGCCATATAATTTGCAATTAATATTAAGCTTCTGAGTAATTAGTTTATAAGCAGCTGTAGGACCATAGGGCCAGGTGAGACCGGAGAAACCTCTGGCTACGTGTGTCTTGTTTTCCTCTCATTACTGGGGCCCCATCTGGCCCAGACTTGTACAGGCTCTATGCATGTTGCCACAGTCTCTGTGAGTTCATGTGTGCATCCATCCTGCTATTGGTAGGGGTGAAGGCTCTAAGTAGGCACTAGCTTTACTTCCTCATAATCAATGAATTGTGTAGGTGTCATCTTCAGCAATGGGGCTTTACTTCATCTTGTGAAGAACAACCAATATCCTTGGCAATAGCTTGGGTTGTTTAGGGGTTCTACTTGGCCAACATCTCAAATTCTATTTTCCCTTCCAAGGGTGATCCAACCCTTCCCCTAGTCCCTTATTCTATACTCAATCTCTGATTAAATGGACTGTCACCTAATTATTGAAGACTAGACAGCTAACACCCACATATAAGTGAATACACTCCCTATTTGTCTTTTTGAGTCTGGGTTTTTTTTGCTTTGGATGATTTCCTTCTATCTCTATCCATTTACCTATGAATTTCATGATTTCATTTTTTATAACAGCTGAATAATATTCCACTGTGTAAATGTACCACATTTATTTAATCTATTTGTCTATTGACAGACATCTCATTTGTTTCTAATTTCTGGCTATTATGAGTAAAGCAACAATAAACATGATTGAGCAAGTGTCTCTAGTAGAATGTAGTGTTCTTTGGGTATATTCCCAAAAGTGGTATAGCTGAATCTTTAGGTAGATATATGCCCTAAGGAACTGCCATTCTGATTTCCACAGTATTGTGCAAGTCTACACTCCCACCAGCAATGGATGAGTGTTCCTCTTACCCCACCTCCTCACAAGAATGAGTTGCTATTCATTTTACTGATCTTGGCCATTCTGACTAGTGTAAGATGAACTCTCAAAGTACTTTTGATTTGCACGTTCCTGATGGCTAAGGATATTGAACATTTCTTTAAGTGTTTTTCTGCCATTTGTGTCTGTTTTGATCTGTACCCCATTTTAATTGAGTTGTTTTCTTGATGTACATTTTTTTTTCTTTGGATTTTTTGAGACAGGGTTTTTCTGTCCTAGAACTTACAGAGATCTGCCTGACTCTGCCTCCCAAGAACTGGGATTAAAGCATGTTCCACCACCAACCAGCTGGTATTCAATTTTTTAAGTATTAACCCATTTTAGACATTAGCCCTTTATGCTATGTATAGTTGGTAAAAATCTTTTCCCATTTCTTAGGCTGCCACTTTATCTGAATGACAGTGTCCTCTGCCTTAAAAGAAGCTCTTCAGTTTAATGAGGTCTCATTTATTAATTCCTGTTCTTAGTGTCTGTGATATTGGTGCTCTCTTCAGAAAGTCTTTTCCTGTGCCAATAGTTCAAGACTGTTTTCCATGTTCTCTTCTATCAGATTCAGTGTATCTGGTCTTATGTTGAGATTCTTTATCCATGTGGACTTGAGCTTTGTGCTGGGGGATAACTATGGATCTATTTGCATTCTTTCACATGAAACCTTCCAGTTTGAACAGCACCATTTTAAAGATGCTGTCTCTTTTCCAGAGAGCATTCATGGCTTCTTTATGAAAAATCAGATGTCCACAGATGTGTCTGTTTTTGTGCCAATACCACACTGTTTTTATTACTATAACTCTGTAGTATAATTTGATATTGTGGATGGTGAAACACCCAGGAGTCCTTTTATTATTCAGGATTGTTTAATCTATCCTGAGTTTTTCATGTTTCCATATGAAGTTGAGTATTATCTTTTCAAGATCTGTGAAAAACTCTGCTGGAATTTTTATGAGGATTGCAGTGAATCTGTAGATTGTTTTTGGTAGGGTAGCCATTTTTACTATGTTAATCCTGGTGATCCATGAGCATGGGAGATATTCCCATCTTCCTATATCTTCCTCAATTTCTTTCTTCAATGTCTTAAAGTTTTTATTATACAAGTCTTTCACTTGCTTGGTTAGAGTTACCCCAAGATATTTTCTGAGGCTAATCTGAAGAGGATTGTTTCCCTGATTTCTTTCTCAATCCTTTTGCCATTCATATAGAAGAAGGCTACTGATTTTTGTGCATTAATGTTATATCCTGCTACTTTGTTGAAAGTGTTTACCAGCCATAGAAACGACCTAGGCTATTTAGGTCACTTATGCATATATAAGTGGATAGGAGACTTTTAGTTACTTCTTCATATTATCTGCATATAAAGATACTTTGACTTCTTCCCTTCCTACTTGTATCTCCTTGATCTCTTGCCGTTGCTTTATTGTGCTAGCTGACTTCAAGTAATATATTGAATAGGCATGGAGCCAGTGGACAGCCTTGTTTTGTACCTGATTTTAGTTGAAATACTTTGAGTTTCTCTTCATTTAGGTTGATGTTGGCTGTGGGCTTGCTCTAATCTGCCTTTATTATATTGAGGTATGCCCCTTGTATCCAGGACTTATCATGAATGGGTGTTGAATTTTGTCAAAGGCCTTTTTCATCTAATGACATAATCATGTGGATTTTGTCTTTTGGTTTGTTCATGTGGTGGATTACTTATCATTTTTTTTTTGTATGTTGAACCATCCCTGTTTCTCTGGGATAAAGCCTACTCAGTCATAGCATATTATCTTTTTTTATGTGTTCTTGGATTCAGTTTGCAAGTATTTTATTGAGAAATTTTGGATCTATATTTATAAGGGAAATTGGTCTGTAATTTTCATTTCTTTGCTCAGTTTTTATGTGGTATAAATACCAGAGTAACCGTGGCCTCTTTGAAAGAATTTGGCAAAGTTCCCTCTGTTTCTATCTTGTGGAATAATTTGAGGAGTATTGTCACTAATTCTTCTTTGAAAATCTGTCAGAATTCTGGGCTAAAACCATCTGGCTCAGGGCTGTTTTGGATAGGAGACTTTTAGTTACTTCTTCTATTTCATTAAAGATTATAGCTCTGTTTAAATTGCTTATCTGATCTTGATTTAACTTTGGTAAGTGATATGTATTTAAGAAATTATCCATTTCTGTTCGATTTTCCATTTGGTCATGCATTTGTTTTTAAAGCATATCCTTGTGATTCTCTTGATTTCCTATTTGTCTCTAAGACCCAACTCTTTGTTTCATTGATTCATTGTGTTGTTTCTATTTCATTGGTTTCAGCAATGAGTTTGATTATTTCCTACCATCTACTCCTGTTTGGTGTTATTTCTTCTTTTTTGTTCCGGAGCTTTCAAATGTGCAGTTAAGTTACTAATATGAAATCTCTCCAATATTTTAGTATAGGTACATAGTTCTATGAACTTGCCTTTTAGAACTGCCTTCCTTATGTCCCAGAGGTTTTCATTTTCATTCAACTCTAAAAGCTTTTAGTTTCTTTCTTAATTTCTGTCTTTACCTATTTTTCATTCAGTAATGAGTTGTTCAGTTCATGAGTTTGTAATCTTTCTGTTGTTTCTATTGTTGATATCCAACTTTATTTTTTTTAATTTTTATTTTATTTTATTTATTTATTTTTGGCTTTTCAAGACAGGGTTTCTCTGTGTAGCTTTGCACCTTTCCTGGATCTTGCTCTATAGACCAGGCTGCCCTTGAACTCACAGAGATCTGCCTTGCTCTGCTTCCTGAGTGCTGGGATTAAAGGCGTGCGCCACCACTGCCTGGCATACCCAACTTTAATCCACATTAGTCAGATAGGATTGAAGGTATTATTTCAATTTTCTTTTATCTGTTGATGCTTGCCTTGTGTCCAAGTACAGTCTTCCTTCCTTCCTCCCTGCATCACTTGTGGGGCGTTTACCCACCAACCCCACAGCTCGCCAGAGTTTTCTTGAGTGTGGCCAGCAGGAAATATTAGATAGAAGGAGTTATATTGCAGAGAATATTGCAAAGATAAACAGATAGAAAATAAAGGATAGCCTCAAGAGGGCCTGGAATCTTTTCCAATGGGCCCGGACTGTCTCTGCCCCAGGGTATTTATAGAGACACCAAGGGGTGGAGCAAAAGACCTCCTCCCCCAGCACAGCCAAGTGCAGAACATCTCAGACACCTGCACTCAGGCCCGTGGTCCTAATCATCCTCTATGTGGACCTGCTGGGTAAAGCCACGAGGAACCCGAAAACGGGCTCCCACAATCACTTTGTCTCATTGGGCAACACCTGAGGCAGTATCTCCCTAGAAACTAATTTAATGTTTTCAAATCAACAATGTCTCCTAGATTCTGTTTTCAGGCCTTCAAATCATATGTGATATTTTAGACTACATAAGGAAATCTAAAAACTCAACAGCAGAGAAGGGAAGAAATACCTTGTCAAATGAAAAATAAATCTAAACAGAGATTTCCTAAGAGAAGACATAGAAATAATGATTGGATAAATTAAACGTATTCAACATCAAGAGAATAGAAGCCAAAATCATAATGAAATATCATCACATATCATTAAGAGTGATTATTATTAAAAGATTAAACATAACAACCATTGGTGAAGAAGTGTAAAAAGGGAAATATTTGCAGAAATCTGAATTAGGATTGCTATTAGAGAAGAGAGTATGCAGTTTTCTTAAAAATAATTAAGAATAGGGGACTGGAGATATGGCTCAGTGGTTAAGAGTTTTTGGTACTCTTCTGTTTGGTTTGGTTCCCTGTACCCACATTCAGCAATTTACAACCATTTTCTCTTCTGTCTTTGAGGAACCCAGTGCCTCTTGCAGCTGCAAATACCTGAACTCACATGCACATCCCCACACACTTACACACACACAAAATTAAAAAAATAATAAAAATAAATCTTTAAAAATGAAGTTCTCCAACATGAACAAATGATAAATATTTATTTAAAGAAAAAGAATGATTACCTTAATTTTCTATTAGAGTTTTATGAGGCTCACATACACAGGTATTCAGTTTGTGTCCTGTACTATGGAATTCTGCAGAGGTGAGCAGGGACTTAAATCTAAATACTCTTCTATGTCCCTATAGGTCTTTAAATCAGATGAGATGTGACTTTAAAACTTTATAAATGTGTGCTTCATAAGATGTATAATAATGTGCTGATCTTTTCCCTTCTTATTTCATACTTGTACTTTGAACTGCGGGTGCCTTTTCTTTCCATACATTTTGTGAAAAACAAATCTAAAATATTTGTCTCTTTTATCTGTACAGGGAAGTGTGGATGAAAATCTTGATAGTTATATTTTCTTTTTTTTTTTTTTTTTTTTTTGGTTTTTCGAGACAGGGTTTCTCTGCGTAGCTTTGCGCCTTTCCTGGAGCTCACTTGGTAGCCCAGGCTGGCCTCGAACTCACAGAGATCCGCCTGGCTCTGCCTCCCGAGTGCTGGGATTAAAGGCGTGCACCACCACCGCCCGGCGATAGTTATATTTTCATTTCATCTAGAGCTAATCTGATGTGATGCAAGATGCTATAAACCAATCTTCCTAATTTGCCAGGCAATTGCTCAAGAACCCCTTAGAAAACAAATTTCTTGTTTATTTTAATATTTTAAAACTTAGGCAAATAGTTTTTATAGGACATTTTAGGACATTTTCATTCAAATGTTACTGTTTTTATTATTGTAAACTACATTTTAACACTTACTATTCATGCATTGGTAATTGATTTTTTTAAATCACCTTTCCTATTATATTTTTTTTTTTCAGAAAACATTAACAACATTTTACTTAGCTGAGAACACTAACTAATTGGAATTTTAAGATTCAAATTAATTCAGTGGTTTTCTTTTTTGAAGACATTCCAGACATTCTGCCAGGATCAGGTAGGCTACTCCACTGATTTTTAATTTTTTTAAATATATTTTTAGCAATCTATTATACTTTTCTTAGTGCGCTTCCAATATATTTTTCATTAAATTTAACTCTAGAGATTCCCTGGTCTTTAAGTTGTCTCATGAAAAAGACATTTGTTAAAAAACCAATGTCCGGTTCCAATTTAGGAATAACACCGCTGTGTGAAATGAGCCTTAGAGGAAGACTTCCTGGAAAGCAGGGGTCACTGACTTTTTATGGATCAGGGGTCTCTGGGGAACAGAGTCTCTCTGAGCCTCCTTGGGCAAAATTCTCTGATAAAGCGGCTATTTAAGCACTCTGAAGCAGAGCTCTTTGAATTGTGGTGTGGCAAATCTCTTAAGGTTGGTGAAGTAGTTCTTTGAAGGGTGAGAGAATCTCTGAACCCTTCTTGGGCAAGGCTCTGAGAAGGCAGTAATATTTTTTTGAATATATATATATATATTCAAATATTTGAATATATGTGTATATATATAATGTATTCATTTATTTTACAACCCAACTGCAGTTTCCCTTCCATCCTGTCCTCTCCTTTCCTCCTTCCTTCTCTCCTTCCCAATCCACTCCTCTGTTTCTGTTTAGAAAGGGGCAGGCCTCCCATGGGTATTAACAAAGCATGGCATATCAAGTTGAGGTAGGACTAAGTTCCTCCCCTTGTATTAAGGCTGGGCAAGTAAACCCAGTTTGAGGAATAGGTTCCCAAGAGCCAGCCAAAGCATTAGGGATAGACCCTACCCCCACTGTTAGGAGTCCCACAAATAGATGAAGCTACACAACTGTCACATATATGTAGGGGGCCTAGGTCAGTCCCAAGCAGGCTCCCTGACTGTTGATTCGGACTCTGTGAGCTCCTGTGAGCCCAGATTAGTTGTTTCTGTGAGTTTTTCTGTGATATATTTGACCCCTCTGATTTGTACAATTCTTCCTCCCTCTGTTCAGCTATATTCCCGAGCTCAGCCCAATGCTTGTCTGTGGGTCTCTGCATCTGTTTCCATCAGTTACTGGATGAAGGCTCTCTGATGACAATTGGGATGGTCACCAATCTATGAGTATAGCAGAATATTGTTAAACATCATTATGTTGACTTTTTTGCCAGTCTTGTTTGGTTCTAACCTAGCACTCTGGGCCATCTAGCCCTCAAACTCTAGGCAGTGACAAGGGTGGGCTCACTCTCATAGCACATGTCTCATGTTGGACCAGTAATTGGTTGGCCACACAACTCTGAGATTCCATCTTAGACCTGTAACAATGGCTAAGATCAAAACTACAAATGACAGCTTATGAAGGAGAGGATGTGGATCAAGGGGAAGACTCCTTCGTTGCTGGTGGGAGTGCACACTTGTACAGGTACTTTGGAAATAAATATGGTGGTGTCTCAGAAAATTGAGAATTGATCTTTCACAAGACCTAGCTATAGTACTCTTGGGCATTTTGGTGGTTTAAAATCAATAGCCATAAAGGGAGGGGCACTATTAGGAGATGTGACCTAGTTGGAGTAGGTGTAATCTGTGAAGAAGTGTGTCACCATGCAGGCAGGCTTTGAGGTCTCAAGATACTACCCAGTGGCTCAGTTCACTTCCTGTTGTATGTAAGATGTAGGACACTCAGCTACTTTTCCAGCACCATGTCTACCTGCATTCAACCCTGTCACACCATGATGATAATGAACTAAAGTCACCCCAATTTAGTGTTTTTCCTTTGTAAGAGTTGCCAAGATCATGGTGTCTCTTTGTGGCAATAGAAACCCTAACTAAGACAGACATACCCAAAGGATGCTCAATAATGCCACGAGGACACTTGCTCTACTATGTTCATTGCAGAGTTACTCGTAGTATTCAGAACCTGGAAACAACCTAGTTGCCCATCAACCAAAAAAAATGGATAAAGAAAATATGGTACATTTACACAATGGAGTATTACTCATTTGTTAAAAATAATGACATCAGGACGTTTGCAGGCAGATGGACGGAACTAGAAAAAAATCATCCTGAGTGAGGTAACCCAGACCCAGAAAGACAAAGATGGTATGTACTTACTTATAAGTGGATATTAGCTATAAAGTAAAGGATAACCAGGCTACAATCTAAAGACCCAGAAAGTCTAGGTAACAAGGAGGGTTCAGAGGGGGATGTATGGATCTCCCTGGGAAAGTAAAATAGAAGAGATCTCTTGGGTGGGCTAGGGGTGGGTAGGGATGGGAACACAAGGGATCAGTTTTGGGGAGGCTTGGAGGAGGGAGTACTGAAAGAGATGACTGGAAATGGGGGGTATTTAAAGGTACAAGGGAAACTCCTGGGAATCTACAAGGATGACCCCAGCTAAGCCCCCTACCATTAGTGGATTCATAGCCTGAACTAGCCATCTCCTGAGACCAGGCACGACCAGCAGTGGAGGAATTGGGACACCAACCCAGCCACAAAACCTACAACCTACAGTCTGTCCTGCCTATGGGATATGCTGGGGTAAGGGCGGTGCAGAGATTGTGAGAAGGGGGTAATATCTTACAATTGTTTCTTTGTGATGCTTTCACAATTTGCAGAGCTGTCATCTACAACTTAGTATGCCACCAGTGGATTAGTTTGATTTTTTTTCTACTGCTTTGATTAAATACTAAGAACACAAGCAACTTCGGGAGGAAAGAATTTACTTGTTTTATACAAACCTATTTTTTCACAGCCCATCGTTAAGATAGGTCAATATACGGACTCAACACAGGAACCTGGAAGTAAGAACTGAACCAGAGGCCATGAAGGAATGCTGCTCACTGGCTTGCCCCCCGCCCCATGACTTGCACAGTGTACTCCCTTGTACCTCCCAGAACCATCTGCCCTAGTTTGGCATTCATTGACTGGGTCCTTCCACATCAATTATTAATAAGTATTTTAAATGCCACAGACACTGCCTATAGGCCAGTCTGACAGAGACATTTTCTTAATTGAGATTCCCCCTTTCTGGATGATGCTAGCCATGTCAAATTGACAAAACTAAGGAGCAAAAACATAGATCAGCATTTGTAAGATGCCATAAACTTTTCTCTGTGGTTCCATTAAATATGTTACTGAAACAATTGATTACATAAATAATTATTCGATGTGTTTCACAGATTGGAATATACCTGAACATTCGCTGTATAGTCTAGGATAGAGTACTGGGTATTCATTCAACTACTGAATAATCAATAATTGAACAAGGCTCTCTTTATTGAAATAATGAATGAATAAGTGAATGAATATAATATAGAATCTCTACTCATAAGTCAGTGGATCACTTTGGAGGAGTTTGATTATGGAAAAATAAAACTTCTGGTAGCTATCTTTTAAAGTAAAAAGAAACAAGCGACATTAACTTATAAATTACATTTTTAAACCCATTTCAGGCTCACAGAAGAGAGAATCAAGTGGTTCTCATTTATTTGCCCCAATTTAAAGGGAACTTTCATGCCCGGCAGGAGAGCAGACAACTGTCTGTCAGTACAGGCTCTGTAACCAGATCAGCAGTCCCCTTTCCAATGCAGCTCTGTCAGATGCTAGGGAGAAAAATTACTTGTAGGATGATGATACTCGTGGTGTATGAATCATATTCTTTTCTTTTCATTTCTATCTAGTAATATTTTTTCCTGGGATGAAGTCTAAGCTCAGGTGAAAGGAAAATCAATACATATGAACAGTTGTTGTTTGTACATTACTTGGGGTTCAGGGTTCTCTTTCCCATCTGGAGGTAAGACATTCCTGCAGATTGTCCTGTCTATCCTGACATTCTCTCCCCTAAATTGTAGTAGCCCAGTGCATGCAGAAATGAAAAAAAATTTCAAGCAGATATCTGTGCTTCACTAGTGGATATTTTGGTATGAGAACTCCAATAAGGGATTTGCCAGGACAAACCATCACTCTGTTATTAGCCTCATTCCTTTGTGATGCTGCTGCAAGTGAACTCAGCACCTCTCTACATCCCAAAAATGAACAATAGGACAAAATCTGGATGCAAGATATTTACCTTTGACGACAAGATCAGACCTCTTCATTGGAAGAATCGCTTTAAATCATCTCTAGTTTTGCTTCAGAACTTAATTTAGAACTGTGTACTAGTGTTTTTATCAACTTGACACACGCTAGAGCCATCTGAGAGTTGAGAATCTCAATCGGGAAAATTCCTCTGCAAGATGCACCTGTAGGCAAGACTCTGGAGGCATTTTCTTGCTTAATAATTGATGTGGGAAGGTCCAGCTCATTGTGGGGAGTGCTACCTCTGTGTAGGTAGTCCTGGGTGAATAAGAATGTAGGCTTAGCAAGCCATGGGAAGCAAGCCAGCAAGCAGTGTTCCTTTATGGCTTCTGTTTCAATTGCTGTCTTCCGGTTCCTGTCTCCAGATTCCTGTCCTGACTTCCTTTGATGATGGATTATAGTGTAAAACCTGAGAACTGACATAAACCCTTTCCTTTCCAAATTGCTTCTATGTCCTAGTGTTTTTGTCATAATAGAAACCCTGAGACAATAACAAGACAAATTTATTTGCTGAATGTGATTTTATGTGTTAGCTTACATTATCCATGTTATATCATTTGACCAAGAACTGTAAAGTGCGCACACACACACACACACACACACACACACACACACACACACACACACACACCACTTTGTCTTGTTATTACTTTCAGGTTCTTATTCACACTGCTATTTTTTCTCTAAGGAGGACACAGAAAAACAGGTTCAGGTAATGTCTACACAAGGTCATATGAAAAAGATAATCTGATTAAGGTGATTGTGTTATTTAAATTGATCAGCTTATTTGAAAATAAAATTTTATGATAAAGGAGAATAAACAAGTATCCAATGCTATAAATATGTAGTTGACATGAAAAAAACATTGTAAGTTGTTCCTGTCAAAGTAAGGTAAATTTGACTTTTCAAATGTCTCATAATGTGAAAGTAGAAAGTAAAACTGAATTGATTACAGTGTTTTCTTTTCTGGAGAGAGACGCTAGAGTCAGGGAGCAGAAGGAAGGAGATAATGTGAAGTTCTCTTTCCTCCCTTGTTTCCCAGGGCTATGGAGGATGCTGGCCAAAATTCTACCCTTCAGCCAGAAGACAGACTGATTCTTAGCATGAGCTAGACCACCCTGGAGGAAAAAAACACAGACCTAACCATTCCAGCTATCACTTGCATATTGCCAAGGTTGCTGGCCTAGGATCCCAGTTGCATGCAGACCTTCCAAGGACCACTTTTTTTTTTTCTAGTAGCATCTCCACTGTCATCAGAATTTCAAGGGAAGCTACCCTGCTTCTTCTGTTAATAAATGCATCCTCTTACACAGACATGCACATGCACACCTCCAACAAGAGATTAACTCAACCAATTCACACTACCTTGAAGTGACTTGGATTTTTGTTGCCACATTCCCATTCCCAATGACATCTTTGAATTCAGTTCAAATTTTTCCATTTTGAATATACCCTGGAATTCCTCTGGGTCATTCCAATGTTTGTGCAGATGCATGCCTTTAGGTGAATCTCAGATCAGTGCCAGCTTTCCTTTTCTTGGTGTAAAATGCATCAATAGAGAGAGTGAAGAGTCCCTTTAGTCATCATGGTTCAACTGAAAGTGGATGAGAATACCAAAATACAATAGTCAGGAGAGTTAGAGTAGAACTCAGTCACCAAAGCATGCTCTGTTCTCTCTACAAACCATCCTCAAGGATCTCTCTGTGTGTGGTCCAGGTAAAAAGTCCACCCACACAGGGAAGTGCTGACACAAATCTGAGTCCAGTTCACCAAAATTAATATAGATCAAATGAAATACATAATTAGGCCTGAGTATCTGTTTGTTTATTTATTTATTTTCCCCATATATTCTCTTTCCCACTGTCTTCCCCCAAATTTCTCCCACCACTAACACTTGATATCACAATGATACATTATATACAGTCCTGTCTTGTGAGCTAACAATAACACACCATTCTGAACAATTTTCATGGAATTCACTTTTAATGTTAAATATATATATATAATATATATATATATATATATAATTCTCTTTTTTAAATTCATGGACTCTTTTTCCTTAATGTTAATTACATACATATATGTATATATGTATATATATGTACATATATGTATTTATATTTAGTATATAAGTACAATCTCCTCAATCTGTATGATGTCATTTACATGTATGTTTTCAGGGGTGACAAATTGGATAAACAACTGCTGTACTCACCCTGGGGAAGACTATTTCTCCCACTCTCAGCATTCTTTAATAATCTGTAGTTCTTTGTGTAGGGTTGAGTCTTCCTGGGCTTTCCAAACCTACATTAGCATGTCTACTGTTGTTTTTCTTGTCTACTGTTGTTTTTCTTGTCACGCTCATACTCATGTAGTCATGTTGGGGAGAATTGTGCATTCAGCTTCAGACATTCATAGAAGACATGATTTCACAGCAAACTCTTTGTTCCTCTGGCATTTGCAATCGTTCCAAACCCTCTTCCACAATGATTCCTCAGCTGTAGGTGTGGGAAATGTATTATAGATGTATCCTTTGAAACTGGGATCCATAACTCAGCATTTTGGTTGGCTGTGATGTTCTGTAATGATTTCCTTCTATTACAAGGAGACGTTTCCTTGATGAGGCATGAGAACCACACTTATCTTTGGGTATAAGGACACATACTTAGAATGTAGCTAGGAGTTATGGCTGGCTTAATAAAGTGGTGGCTGTAGGTTCTCTTCCAAGATCCATGACTTCACTATCTCTGGGTAGTATATTAGGTTTCCAGTAATATGATTTCCCACTTGTTGAACTGGACTTAAGCCCAGTTATAGGGCTGTTGTTTACTGCCAAAGATATGTTGTGATAAAACACCATGGACATTTATTTTGCTTCACTTCCATATCACTGTTAATTTTTTAAATTTTATATGCATTGGTATTTTGCCTGTATGTATGTCTGTGTGAGGATGTCAAGTCCCTTAGAACTGAAGTTACAGACAGTTGTAAGCTGCCATGTGGGTGCTGGGAATTGAACCCAGGTCCTCCAGAAGGGCAGCCAGTGCTCTTAACCATTGAGCCATCTCTCCAGCCCCTCACAGTTCATTGTTAAAGGAAGTCAGGGTAGGAACTCAAACCAGGCAGGAACCTGGAGGCAGAAACTGATGCAGCAGCCATGGAAGAATGCTGCTCACTGGCTTGTTTCCTATGGCTTGCTCTATCTGCTTTTTATAGCACCCAGGGACACAAGCCCAGGGGTGGTACTGTCCACAGTGAACTGGAACCTCTAACATCAATTATCAACCAAGAAAATACTCCTACAGGCTTGTCCATAAACCAATCTGGTGAGGGTATTTCCTCAATTGAGCCATTGTCTTCCAAAAGAACTCTAGCTTGTGGTAAGTTGACATAAAACTAGCCAGCATATAGAGACGAGGCAATCTATACTGTTGAATATTTTTCTATCTTTGACATGCATACAAAACTATAGAAGGATTCAGAAGTACAGTCTGGCAATGCTCAAAAGCCCAGGAACCTTGGCAGGTATCTTAAAAAGCATGGGGTAAAAAAGGAAGATTACTCAAGAATTTATAAACTACTTTTAAAAACATGTAGTAATGACTCCTTCACTGCATATACTGTCTGGTCATTATCTCCCCAGTTTAAGCAACTAACTTGCTTCTACTCTCGGAACCAGGCCCTCGACCCTAAAAAAAGTCTTTCCAATGACCTTCTAATTCTCACTCAAGAGGATGAGACACCTTTGAGTTTTCAGCTGGCTCTCGCCCACCATGTATGGTAACAAACCTCCAAAACAAGAACAAAAAGAAAACAACAATAAAAAGCCCCTCTCCCCTTGCTTTCTTGCTGTCCATTGAGTTTGCACACTTCTAAGGAGACGTAGTTCTACATGGGTTAAGGAAAGGAACTCCTCCATATGTTACCAGTTCAAGTCCAGCACTGCTACTCAGGCTGAGACAGCAGAAAACAACATCAATGTCACTAGAAATTAATTTTATTCGATGTTACTAGACATTACTTTTATTATCTAAACTGCCTGCTACACTTATTTCCTTTGATGAATTGAATCAAAGATTTTGTATTAAGGCAAAAATAGGAGGTTAGCTTCCTAAGAGCCAGGCACCAAAACTTCACTGTGGGTGTTGTCTCACAAGAAAAGGACTAGAATTTGTTTCAGTAGACGACGTGACAGTGATTGATGGTAGCTAGGAAATATTTATGAAGAAGAATCTCGAGTTCGCACATAACTTTTTCCTTGCATTTCCCTGAGCCTCTTGAGAAAGATATAATGGTGATTGCGAAAAGGAAGCTATTAGCAAGCAGGATATTAAGAGAACAGCCTGAAATATGGCTTCTTAGAAGAATTGATTACTAATAGCCTTAAAGTTAGAGTGACATCCAGTGCATTTCAGATATGACTTCTAAAAGGGAAGTTTCTCTTCCACTTTACATATAAGAGATCTTAGGATCACTTTGTTCATGTAAGCAGCCCTACTTCAAAAGAATCAGACAGGCTAGGACTCAAAGTATTTTCCTCTTGCAACAAGGACATGAAAGGTTTCGGGGAGAAAACTCTGTCTCCTGATCTAAGTGCTTTTCAAGTCTTAGGACAACTTCTCATTATAACATTTTGTTCTTTATGGAGTATTTCTCACTTACCCTATCCTCTTAATTCCTAAGGTGTGTTTTCCTTCAGTTTCCAGTTCTTTAGCCCTTGTCAGGAAGAAACATCACTCCCAAAGATGTTGCTTTCTTTTCTGCAGGGGTAGAGAATTCTAAAACCATTTCATTGCACCAGGTGTCAAGAACTTTTCAAACTATATTGAACTGCTGTCCATAGAAGTTGAGCCACTAAGGTTGGGGTCATACCTCAATTGGTAGATCACTTGTCTACAATGCACAAAGCCCCAAGTTTCATCCCAATCACTACATAAACCAGATGTGGCAATGTACACTTCTAATTCTGTCACTTGGGAGATGGAGGAAGAAGGATCAGGAGTAGAATGCTAGCCACAACTACATAGCGTCTTCAAGTTCAGCATGGCTACATGAGACTTTATCTAAAAATAAAAGCAAAGCAGAAGAAGAGGAGGAGGAGAAAAAGAAGAAGGGAGGGAGGGAAGGAAGGGAGGGAGGAAGGAGGGAAGAAAGAAAGAAAGAAAGAAGAGAGGGAGGGAGGGAGGGATGGAGGGAGGGAGGGAAGGAAGGAAGGAAGATGGATAGATAGATAGATAGATAGATAGATAGATAGATAGATAGATAGATAGATAGATAGATAGACGGACAGACAGACCAGGGTAAGAAGTGATTGTTAGAAGATGTATCCCAATAAGTTTTCTTCATATGAAATGTTAACTTTATTCTTTTTCCATTCCTGTGTATAGTGTGTGTGGAAGGGATGTATGTGCTAGTACATGCTTGCACATAGGTGCACTTGTACATGAAAGCCCTAGATTAATTTTAGGAATAATCCTTGATCTTTCTTCCTCCCTGTTCATTGAGGCAGGTCTCTCAATCAAATGCAGAGTTTATCAATGTGATAGGGCAGAAGAGCCAGCTTGCTCTGTGGAGCCTGTCTCCAGTTTACAAGGCTGGAATTACAGGTGGGCAGTCACACATACCTGTTATTCACATGGCTTTGGGGAATCTGAAACTGATTTTTAACTTCACAAACCATCTCTCCACTCTGCAAAGCTAACCTATTTCTTACAATGCACTTTTCAAAAACTCTATTCCTAGTTGAGCTTAGTTACAAAAAGTCAAGTAATGTTTAGATAACAAATACTATTTCTCCCAAATTACACTCTTCCTTGGATTCCTGCCTTCCTTTTAATTATAACTGTATGAAGTAACAGTGGCCCTCATCCAGGATGCCTGTACATTTCCAGTAACCATTCCTCACAGTGAGTCAAAATGATTCCTCGGAAACAAGGAACACTAGTCCCTGGCATTGTCTTTTTAAATTCTGCAGAAGAAAACTGATCCTCCTTCTGGGTGAAAACAGCACAAAGACATGGCACTCACCATAACTCCCTTCTAGGATCTCATTGTTATTTAAAACTCCCCTTAGGCCCCCCATATAGTATATTCTCTAGATCACTAGTTATTTCAAATACCTTCTGGAAGGCCTTCCAGAATCTTTTTAAATGCCATAAAACAAAAGATTTCTGTCAAATTCTAATCAACACATATATTCAACTTGACCACATGGACTCTCTCTGTAAACCTAGCTTAAGCCACAGGAGTTCTCTTGGCAAATGTATCTGCTCCTTCCTCATTGAACTCATAATCAACTTAACCAAATAACTGTACCCGATAGTTGTGCAGTTTAACTCTTGAACTCAAACATACAACTTTGAATTCCAACCTCTTACATTTTCCATAACTTTATCCCAACATCCCGACTTGTTTCTGTTTTATTTTGTTTTGGATCAATGTCATATTATGTTTCCCCATCTGGTCTTGAACTCCTAGGCTTATGATCTTGGCTCCAACCCTTAGATTATTTGAGAGAACAGTTGCATTCCACAACACCCAACTATGATTTCTGCTTTGTTACCCGACATATTAATCCTTCGTCCCTGGATTTAAAAAGAAACCACTGTATTTGACTGATGTGCCATTATTACTTTTCTATTTACTTGAAGTCATTGAGTAGATATGGCATATCTTTACACAAATCCACTCATTCTGTTAATCTAATGGTCTTTCCTGTTCTCCTCTGAGTGCTACCACAGTAGCCAAACTGCTAGAGCCCGAATTTCACAAACAACCACTCCTTTCAGCTGTTTTCTTTAACTCGGGAAGAAATGGAAAAATCTGTCAGTGTTTCACTATGTTTTTAACAGACACATCATCACTTCCCCCAGGTACTCAAAACCAAGCAGAGTAATACAATGATGGTTTTGTGCCAGTAGATATGGCTTTGCTGAGCAATCCTGACAATCTGAATTTGAAGGTTAAAAGATAGAACTGAATCTACAAACTTGTCCTCTGACTTCCACATGCAAGCAATGGCATATGCATGTCCCCTACACTTCATACACACAGACATTAATACTGAATGAATTTATCAAAAACAAAATTGATAATATTTTATGCACAGCAGCATGATAGCACTTAGGAACCATGTTTCTGTTTTGTATAGCATATTCTATACTTATACCTTCCTTGCTGCCCTCTAGTCTTATAAGGAGGAAAATAATCATGTTTGACCATGAAGCAATTCTGTATGACATAAGGGAATAAAGCCAGAATCAGTGAGTACAAGCTTTAAGGGGAAAGATGCTGACTCATTCTGAGGAAAATCAGAGACAGCATGAAGGTAACACCCTGAGTGGAGTCAAGATTTATAACATATATTAAAGGCACCGGGAAGCTTGAGATGTAGCCTTATGGTAGAACACTTATCCAGCAAGCCCAAAGCACTGAATTTGATCTTTATCAGCACCAATGAATGAATGAATAAGGAATAAACATATTGCTAATGTTGTAGTGATTCAAGCTGTTAGTGTGTGGTATTTATGCTTAGAGGTAATGTGAGTGTGTCAGAATGAACACAGCAATACATGCCTGTAACCCCAGTACTTGGGCAGAAGGCTGAGGCAGGATCTTAAATTTGAGGTCAGTTTAGGTTACAGAGAAAGACACAAGTTTTTAAAAAGTCACCAAGCTTCTTCAGGAAAGGAAGATGAAACGTAGTCACAATTCCACTGCTACAAATCTACTCCATGTCTCATTTCAGCAACTATCTAACTACTCCCATGTCCAATCCCAAACTCTCAACCATGCCGTTGTCTCATACTCTCTACTTTTATTAACTATGAACACATCCACACCATGAGTGTGTGGTTCATGTTTGATACTCTTAAATGATGAGCATTTTAGCAGAGAGCAGTGGCTCAGTGGAAAGGCTCACTGAGGACGTGAAGCAGGAAGGTCAACCTGAGTAGGAATCCAGCCTGGGTTACACAGAGAGCTGCAAACTAGTCTGGATTGCAACGTGAGATCTTATCTAACAACAAAATTACAAAGGGTGCAAGCATTTTACTAAATTAATTGTATATAGTCATTTTGATTAAGATGTTAGTGTTACTAATTAAAATGCTGACAAACCAATTAAAAACTTCATGCTAACAAAGACTAAAACAAAGTAATAAACACTGATGTTTAATATTCCAGTGTCCTTTACATCTCATTAAGGAAATAGCCAAATACTTGTACTGACATGTACAACCAACACAGAAATCAGAGCCACCCCAATGAGACTGGAGAGTTGACCTGTGTGAAAGGAAGTCTTCTAGTGTGAAATTAACTATCATTCTTATTTATTTTGATGTACTAATAATAAATGTTCTTATTCTTCTATAGTAAGAATAAAAAATAGACAATTTTAGTTGAAAACATGAAGTTTTAGTAAAGAACTTTTGTTCACAAAGCTTGGCTTCCATTTATATTTAAAACATTCTAATTGAAAATGAAATGACACAAAGATTTCAAAAGCAAAACTAAAGATGCAATTATCTCCAGAAACAATAATAACAGCACCAATATAACCGGAATTGTAGCAACAAGCCATGAATGTCAGCTTTCATTATAGCTCATAGCTACTGCCTGCATCTTGTCACCAAATTAAAATGTAATCAAGTTTTAAAAAACTGTCATGGCAACATCTGTTCCCAAATAACAATTTATCAGAGCTGGGATGTTTATGATACTTTTCATCCAATTTAATTAAAATAAAACTAGGTTGAACACATACATAAACACATGTATATTTGGAGAGTTGCTTACAAGAAATTTTAATAAGAACCTTATTAATTATAGAACCTTAGGACAATCCTAGCAAATATAACAATGAAAGGGTTTGCATCACATGATTTTTTTTTACTTTTTTTTTTTTGATTTTACAATACAATTAATTCAGTTGTACATATCAGCCACGGATTCCCTTGTTTTCCCCACTCCCGCACTCCTCACCTTCCTCCCAGACCACCCCCGCATTCCCACCTCCTCCAGGGCAAAGCCTCGCCCGAGGACTGAGATCAACCTGGTAGACTCAGTCCAGGCAGGTCCAGTCCTCTCCTCCCAGGCCAAGACCTGGGGCTTATGCAGAATTTTTTTTTTTAAGCATTCAAATGTATAACATAAGTACGACAGAAATTTATTAGGGATTTTGAAAAGCCATCTTAGACTCAACTCTGTACACTGAAGACAGTGGAAAACTCAACAAGAGAAGCCATTCTTTGTTATGGAGACTTTTAGAGAAACGTTTTCACAAACAAGAGTTTCCAAATGTATCATTATCCTACCTTTTTTTAAAAAAAATCTCTTATGGGTGCCAGAGAAATGGCTCAGCAGTTAAAAGCACTTTCTGCTCTTCCAGAGGATCTGAATTTGTATCTCAATATCCATACTAGGAAGCTCCAGACATTTGTTACTCCAGTTTCAGAGGAACTGATGCCCTCTTCTGGCTTCTATGAGTGACTGCACGCGTGTGCATATACTCCTACACAGACACACACGTGCATGCACATAATCAATAATAAAAATAAATTAAAAAACTCCTTGCTGAATGAGCAGGAACAGTTATTACTCACTGAAATTGCTCTTTGGGTGATCCTAGAACCCAGGGGGAGAAGAGCATCCTTTTGTCTCACAGCATTATGATATATTTGGAGGACCTTGGTCATTGTGACCTATCATTTTCTTAAACTCATATTCAGTATGGGTTCCAAAGAAATAGGATAGATGGATTTTCAGAACTTCTAAAGAAATGACACTTATCTGCTCATCTGGGGGGCTATGCATGCTATAGCACATGTGCAAAGGTCAAAGGACATCTTGCTGCCACAGCTTGCATGAAGGGGTCAGAGGACAACCTATGGCCCCTTGGTTCTCTCCTTCTACCATGCAGGTCCCTGTGATAAAACTTGGGTCATCAGGATTTCAGTAGGTGCCTTTATACACAGAGCTATCTCGCCCCTCAGTTTTTACAACTTTAATCTCCGGGGTTGAGTTTCTTTGTGGTCTGATTGACTTTGGCCTTTTTGGCTTTAATTTTACCAGCTTCTCTAAGTTGGATCCTCCTTCTTCTGGGTTGCCACATATGAACAAAGGTTCTTAGGGCTAAGGAGACAGCTCAGTGGGTCATAGCACTTGCTGCACAAGCATGAGTCCTGAGCTTGAATCCCTACCACACATGGAAGTATCTGGGCATGTCTGCACATGTCTATAAACCTAGCATTATGGGGGGCTGGAGATAGAATGATTGCCAGAGTTTGTCACCACCAGCCCAGTACCAGATACAACGAGAGATGCTGTGCCAGAGGAATAAAGCAGAGGATGATAGAATGGAATATCCCATACCTTGTGTCTGCTTGCCTCTGCAAAGAACATATAGGTACACAAACCCACACACAGATGAAGGCATATACATATTGAACACACACAGCGGGAGTCTCCAGCATATGGTATAAACTAAAAATAAATCATCAGTGACTTATAGTATTGTTTAACTTCCAAGGTCATTTAAAATTTGGGCTTTCTGTCTCTTCATTGACTAGGTGGGGTCGATTACAAGACTGATGTGAAAAGGACACAGTATGATAAGTGAGAATCAGCTGATCCTGAGTGTCTATAAGCACCGTGGAAGGTTTATTACTCACCTTTGTCATTATTGTTAGCTTCATCATTGAGCTAAATAATGCGATTTGGGGATCATAGATGGAGGAAAACAACTCTATGCTTTTCTCTATAATGTGATGTTTCCATGATATACAACATAGAAATGAAGAAGGATGAGAGAGAGAATAAGTGTATCACCACTAAAGAACCTATAAACTCACAAGTAAAAAAGCATCACTGACTAAGAGCCATCCTGGCCTGATTGGTTGATTCCAGGGGTTTGCCAGTTCATCTCCCACACAAGAGACAGACTACAGTCTTCTGTAATGTGCTCTCTTACTGTTCTTCACTATAATATGTGTCTTAGATAAATATGGGTACACTATCCCTGAATGTGCAGTTGAAAACTGAGTTGTCTACCCAGATCCCTAAGCAAAGAAATATGAATCTGTGGTCTCCTGCTCATATCTCTGAATAATGCATGCAGAAAAGAATTTTAGTTTTAAATTAATATTACCAATTTACTTTAAAATTATTTTTGTGAATACATGCGTGCGTGCGTGTGTGTGTGTGTGTGTGTGTGTGTGTGTGTGTGTGTGTATGTGTGTGTATTATGAGTGTGCATGTACTCCTGTGTATGTAAGCAGGTTTGTAGGTACACACATAGGTTGGGTGTTTTCTATTGTTTTTCACATTATCTTTTGAGACAGGGTCTCTCACTGAACCTGGAGCTTACCAATCTGGTAAGATAGGTAATGAGTGAGTCCAGAGATCCTTTTGTCTACACTTCCATAACACTTTGATTGTAAGTTTACACTGCAATTTCTGTTTTTTTTTCTTTTTTCTCATAAGTGCTATGAATTAGAACTCAGATTCTCATACTTGTGCAGCAAACCCATTGCCAACCGAACCATTACCCCAAGCCATAAATTTGGATTTTAAAATTGATTTTCATTGAAAATGTTTAATAGTTGGAAATCATTCCACCACCTTAAAAGGACGAAAGGGTTTGATTTTTATGCTAGCTGTGAGCTCTTAGCAGGTCCTAAATTGCTTCAAATAAAACCTCTCTTTCTGTTGGTCCCTTGGATGAGGCTGACAATTTACCAATTATGCAGCTGCAACATTGCTACAGTCAGCATCCTACACCTCTACAATCTTGGCTGGGTATACCCTAAATAACAATTCATTGGCTGCGTGCCTTTCAGTTTACTTGGTCGAGTCCAAACCATGATAATCAATTTTTTTCCTCTGGTACCTTCAGCAGTTTGTGCTTCTAATGCTTTGTTACCCTCAGAAAATTGCAACTACAGAATACTTGTCTATATAAACCCTCTGTAAACCAAGTTAGCACAGGTTTGGTACAAAGTCAAATTACCCTAGAGACATATGCAAGAGCCTTCATAAGTGCATGTATTAATATGTGATGCACTTACAAAACCAGAGTGTGGGGGGATTGCGTCTGTGGTGAGACAAGCATATGTGGTAACTATGGTGTGTGTGTGTGTGTGTGTGTGTGTGTGTGAAAGCGAGAGAGAGAGAAAGAGAGAGAGAGAGAGAGAGATTATTCAACTTGTAAGTGTTAAATCTGAAGTGTCTGCTCAGCAGAGAGACATAGTAAAGCAGAGTTCATGTTCAATAACAGACTATTAATATCTATAAAGATGCTCTTGTTTAACCATGGAAGGAACTGCAAATATTTTGTTATCACTTAAAAAAGGAAGGAGGGATTAGTGATGTTATTCAGCCTGGGATGAATCCCTCCCATTAAATCCTGAAGCTAGTTCCCAAATATTGTCTACACTGTGAGAGGTTTTGCAAAATAGCACGAAGTGCTGTGAGACTGTATTCGTTTCAGGAGAGCAAGATGCATAAACAAATGTATGTGAGACATTTGGGTCTTGTGTTGGGACAGGGAAAGTGGATGCATGTTTACTGAATATCACCTTTACTTCACAGAACACTAGCATGACTGGCATGGGGAATGTACCACTCTGAAAAGTCTGCATTCTGACTAAAAACTGCCCACAAGCTTGATTTTCATATTTGAGCATAAACACACCGTCAGCAAAATTCCATCTCCTAAATATATTACCATATTAAAATCTGCTTTATGTCTAGGTATTTTAGTAAAACTTCATTCTTTGGCAGCACTATATGGGATGACTCTTGCTTGATTTAAAGTTCTATGTATTTGCCCAGAATGTTGTGCTTAAACAAATATATTTGTAATTATTTTGATAGTATATGTAGCTACTATTCAAGCTTCTGCATTAAACCAATTTATCATTAAAATCATTTTTGAATCTTTCATTTTCACAAGTGGGAGACAACTAGAAATCTGTCATTTCTGACAGATGCAGAGGGGGAGGGCATATTTCCAGGTTGGGGGATGCCACTGTGGCATCAATGAATGGAAGATTCCAGAAATGGACTGAAGAGGTGGTCAGTGGTTAAACACTTGCCACACAAGCATGGGGACCTGAAATGTTGGGTGAGTGTGACAGCTGACTTGTAATTCCAGCCTCAGAAAATGTAGATTGGAAATCCTAGTACAAGCTAGCCACAATGACTTGCTTTATGTCTGACAGACCTTGTGACATGAATGAGATGGAAAAACAATCAAAGATAATTCTGGACACAACAATCTTGGACATCCATGTTCGTGTATACCCATATTAACACGATTCCACAGACACATAAACATGAATACACACAGAAAGACAGAGAAAGACAGAGACAGAGATGCACACACATGTACACACACACACACACAGAGAGAGAGAGAGAAAGAGAGAGAGAGAGAGAGAGAGAGAGAGAGAGAATGAAAAAATAAAAAATAAAAGATGTTCCCAAAAGATTTAATGAAGAAAAATGTTTCTTCTCCAATTGCTACCACTTGTCATTTGGATATGGATAAGCAGTTATTCCTAAATTACCATCATGAAACAAGACTGTCAATACAACAGTACCAATGGCCCACGTGAGTGTATCACTTTCCCTCAGGTGAAGAGTGCATGTTGGCTTGCAATGGAACTTCCTTTTGGTCCTTCTAAACTCTGCTTCCATCATCATAATCATAAGCCAGGAAAGTTCCATCCTGTCTTCTTTACTTTGTAACTTCTTTTCTCTCTTCCATCCTTCCATCCCTGCCACTGACACTTGCCAAGGTAAAAGGGCATCTTGTATCTCAAAACTGTCAGTCTTCTGTAGCTCGCTATAACTGTGACTCTAGAACCATGAGAAGTAAAGCTTAGTATGTGCATGTGTGTGTGGAAAGAGAGGGCAGGGATCTAGCTTGAGCTCCCGATGCAGGCTCTCTGAAGAGAACTGCTGAGCCAGAAAGTCAGCTGAAATGGTGTTCACATCTTGGGATGGTTTAAAAGAAACAGGGGCCATTAGGAGGTGTGGCCATGTTGGAGTAAGTATGGCCTTGTTGAAGGAAGTGTGTCCCTGTGGGGTGGGCTTTGAAGTCTCCTATGCTCAATCTACTCCCAGTGTGACAGACCACTTCCTCTTGCCTACAAGATGTAGGACTCTCAGCTACTTCTCCAGCACTGTGTCTGCTCGCATGCTATAATGTCCCACCCTGATGACAATGGACTGAACCTCTGAACTGTAACTGAGCCACCACAATTAAATGTTTTCCTTTGTAAGAGTTGCCATGGTCATGGTGTCTCATCACAGCAATACAAACCCTAACTAAGATACATCTCATCTGTAGGTTCATTGATGTGCCAAGTGAAAAGGCCTGGAGAATAAGTTGTAAAGCCAGGGACAGATTGACAATGGGTGGACTGACAAAAATATAAGTGAATGGAGGATTTTTCAGCATTCTAATTTCTTCAGGAAAAGGATATAAATAAAAAAGGAGGCTATGGAAATTAAAAAAAAACTGAGGCCACATCTGCATGTGTGACTGGGTTACAGTGAGTGATTAGTGAATCATTAACCAAATTCAAATTCAGTTCTTCATTGTTGGACTGAGATCAAAGAATTCATGAGCAAAGATTTCTTTAAAGTTTTACTCAGACTCTCATTTTATTTAATTATTTAGTATGTGTGTGTGTGTGTGTGTGTGTGTGTGTGTGTGTGTAAGAGAGAGAGAGACAGAGACAGAGAGACAGAGATATGTGAAGCTACAAGAGGGTATCACATCCCCTGGAGCTTTAGCTACAAGTGGTTATGAGCCACCTTAGTTCTAAAACCGAACCCTAGTCCTCCATGAGACCAGCAAGTGCTCATAACTACTGCAGTATCTCCCCAGGTCCTACAGAAGTTTTTTACTTATATTTTTCTATAATCAGGAAGATGATGGAGACCACATATACTCTCATATCGCTGGCCCTGTTTCCTCACACCTGGCTACACTATTGGACTGCCTCTTTGCAAATTCCATACATATTTTGTTACACCCTATCTCCCAGCCTTAACCTGTCCTTTAGCCTCCACAATCTTCTTTTCTTCTATTCCCCCCAGTTCCATCTCACTTTCCTTAATTATCTCTTTATTTTTCAAATAACGTGATTTCAAAAAGCTAACAAGGTATTTTTAGGTCCTCCTCAGAGAACTCTGGAAAGGGAGTATGGACTGCATAAAATACAAACACACATTTGTAGGAAAATTGTAAAAACTAGGCTATTTCTGGGATTACCATTTCATAATTGGTTACTACAGCTAGCACAGTGGAGACCCTGGCAGCAAAAATAGCTACCACAGTTAGTTAATCTTTCATTCTATTGGGCATGATAAATTTAATTCAATAGTTATATACATTTCAATTAGCTTTGAAAATTATAAATTTATAAACTCAAGATCCATTTGCTTTTGGGATACCATCGTACAAGGACTCCAATTTGCAGTAAGGCTCGTTAAGGAAGGGAATGGCTCAGTTGCCTTTAGCCTACTGGCTATGGGTGGGTAAGGACTTCTGTTGGTCTTTCATGTGTCGAACACACAAATTGCAAGCCCATCGGCACTTTGAGATCTTTGGCAGCAGTTAACTCTGCAGCTTACACATGATTGAGCCTGTATGATAATGAGTATTCAGAGACGGGTAATGCCTGGGGGGTGCTCACAAACCTAAGACAGAGCTGCTGATGTCCCATGCAACCTAAGTCAGAAGCTCATTTTTTTTTTTTTTTTTTTTTTTTTTTAGTAAAAGGGGGACCTGTAGGTCCCTGGCCCCCGTTTTGGGTAACTGTTGCCTTGCTTGCTGACCATGACCTTGATATCCTCCCTATGCTAATTCCCTGCCGGGTTCCACTGTCCTGACTGCTTAAGGGAAGTTCCTTGTCTGTGTATCCTGCATAATGGGCATTAACAGCTTAGATGCAAGATTATAATACATCGGTAGCAAACTTCTGCCCTCTGGGGTTCGCTCATTGTGCTGTAAGCCTGTATTTAAGATCTCCTCCCTCCTTCAAGAAATGACATTCAGCATTTAAAAAAAAAACTAGGCTGGTTTGAGAATTTTTGTCCCAATAAGGTAACCAATATCCCTGTCCTTGATATCTTCAAGATTAGTTGGTACAGAATATGATTAGGTGAGAGCATAGTGGCAAACTGTGTCCTCAGATCATCAGTGTACCCAAGTGGATGATGATTATAATGAATCTAAGCATACTGTGCACATCACCAGAGCCCATCTGAAAGTGCAATCAAAGCTTCTGATCCTTTATTCTTGGCTTTACCCCAATTCTACTGGAACCCACTGCGTTTTTCCCATTTGTGTGTCCTTTACATATTGTGCACAGTATTCCAGTACCTCTCCCACCAGGACTACATACATAGACACTTTTATTAGGGCTTTCGATCTTGGCATGCAACCTTCCTGTGGCATGGAATTTTATTAGTTGTGGGTTCAGTAAGAGTAAAATCTGGTGTGTGATCTTGAGTGTATTTCTCCCTTTTCTGTCTTGACTTGAATTTGCATAATAGTATAATTATCTATCTACCCCACTGAATGTGTATCTGTGCAATCAGTCAAGAGACTTGAAGATATTTACCTCAAGGAACTCTTCTGAATTTGGTCATTCCTCCTTTAAGATCTACAAATTTGAACTAGTAACTAGAACCAAGCACTGTCTTTCAGTGTGGCAGATTTGATGCATCTTCCTCATTTCTAATGCCCAATTAAAGTGCATGTAGATGCCCTTTGAGAACATCTCTGCTTCTGAGGACTTATTAGGTTTTCCAGAGGCTGCATAAATATTGTCATTGACAATGATATTTTGTCACTACCACTGTGCTTGTAAATAGGACATTGATTTCAATAATTTATGTTCTCAAAATTAGGTTCTTTTCTCTGAGTAAGGAATCTCTGCTCAGTGACAAGATCTAAAATATATGCTGATTGCAACCATTTCAGGCCTTGTTATAGAGGGCATTGGGCCTCATGGTCACTTCAGAATTTAATTCTGTCATTTTTATACAGATCTCTCTTCCTGACTAATTACCAGTCTTGATCAACTTATAATTGTGGTTTATTTGTGACATATTTACCTCAAATCAAAATTTTAACATTTACAGGTTTCAGTGAAGACCAATGACTCCTAAAGGCCATTCTCAGGAACCACAAGGCTATAATAATACATATTCCATATCATGATGTATTGGAGTATATACCCTTATTAACTTACTGAACTTTCATATAAGTCTAGATAATAAATATACCTACAGTACATGTTATAGAAAAATGCAGATTTATGCATTTATAAACAAGGCTAGTTGGAGAAAAAAGACTTATTGTTTGCATTCTTTTCCATTCTTCACCTTCCATTTCATTTGTACATTTGATTTTGATGTATCTCAATATATTTATATCAGAGTTAAATCACATTTTGAGGGAGAGGAGCTGATGATTGAACCTCAGATTTTATGAAAGCATACATTTTACCATTTAGTTACACTTCAATTCTGAATTTTTATAAAAACCGCTTGGTGAGTCCCTTCCTTTTCTTTAGAGTTTTTACATTTGATATGTCTCTTTTTTTATGTGTCTTATATTTTACTAGTGTTTTTGTAAAAAAAAAAAACAAAACAAAAGAAAAGAAAAAACCTCATTCATTATTAGGGAACTGTTAATTAAAACAACAGGAAGGCACTACTGCATTCCTATTAGGACAGCTGAAACCCCAAAGCCTAACAAAAACATTTGCTAGTGAGGATACAGAATGATAGACCTCTTATGCATTACTAGTGGGATTGCAAAATACAGAGCCACCTTCAAAGAAACTTTGGAGATTTCTGACAAACTAAACAGTTTAACAAAGTAATACCATAATCATGCTCTTTGGTTTTACCCAATTGTCATAAAAACCTGTGCCACAGAAAACCTGCCATGTGAATACTTATTGAAGTTTTACCCGTAATCACCAAACACTGGAAACATTCAAAATCTCTTCTAGTAGGTGAATACAGTGTGGTATAACCGGGCATTGGAATTTCTATGACTTTGATATCCCCTTAAAAAATCATGCTGGAATGCCATCGCAATATGATAATGTTAGAAGGGGACTTTATGAAGTGGTTAGGCTTTGCTCTCATGAATGTAATTATACCATCATCCACCAGAATGCATGATGTATAAGACTTTAGTGCTCTTTCTCTGTCTTGTACATTGGGCTTGCTTTTCTACCATGCTGTGATGCAACATGAAGGCCCTCATCAGTTGTGGTGCCATGTTCTTTGAGAGGTCAGCTTTCCAGAGCCAAAAGCTAAATGAACTTTAATAGTTTCTTATTTCCTGGATTCATGCTACGTTGTTCAAGCAGCAGAAAACTAACTAAACAGGAGCATTATTCAGATGCCATTTTTCTCTGTGTGTGTATGATTTGTGTACATATTTGTGTGGATGTGTACGCCCACGACGGGTTAGAGTCCAGTAGAGGAGTTCAGGTGTCCTGCTCTACCATCCTCCACCTGTATTAGTCAGGGTTCTTTAAAGGAAAAAAACTTTATTAGATTGATTTATACAGTATGTTCTGGGTAGTCCAACAGTGGCTGTCTCAAACTGGATAAACAAAGAACCTGGTGGGTTCTCAGCCCATAATGCTGGATGTCTTAGCTGTCATAATCAGGACCAAAAGTCATGAAATATGCCTGGAGAGCTGCTGGTCCTCAGTCTTTATTAGAAACCAAAAGAACCTGGTTCTAAAATAAGCAAAGTAATGCCACATGAACAGGATAGATGAACTTTCCATTGAGAGAGAAGGCAAAAATCCCAAGTTTCCTTTTTAATCTTGGCTACTATCATTGATAGTGAGTATGTCCACTTCAAATAATCTGACCAAGAAAATTTCTCATGGAGTACCCAGTGGCTTATGTTTTAGTTTATTTCTGACCTAGGCAAACTGACAATCAAGATTCACAAGAAAAAAATCTGCCCTTTGACAACTTGATAGCCAGTCACATCTCCTTATGTCATGCATAATTTCCAAATGAAAACAATAAGGAGGTCATAAGACCATAATTCTGCCTGACACAATTCCATGGTCTGGATGACAAATGCCCCTAATAGCTCATGTATTCAAACATTTCATTCCCCATTGGTAGTGCTATTTGGAGGTTATGGAACCTTTATGATATGGAACCCTGCTAGAGGAAGTTATGTCCCTAGGATGGCTTTTCAGAGTTTATAGCCTCTTCCTGCTTTCTGTTTGCTCATTCTACTTCCTGTACAGATGAAAGTGTGATCTCTTGGTTCCTTGTTCCTCCGGCTATGCCTTCCACACAATATATTCCATACCTCTGGAACCAAACTAAAATAAATCCTTTCTTCCTTAATTTGCTTTTGGTCACAGTATCTTGGCAAAACATCAGAACAGCAGCTAATATATCCCCTTATACCCTGAGACAGGGTCTCTTTCTGAACCTGGAGTAGACTATTGTCCCAGTGAAATTCCTGTTTCTGCCTATTATGCCTGTTGTGTTACAGGCATGCACACAATCATGACCAGCCTTTTCTGTAAGTGGTTGGGATTTGCACTCAAATGCTTGTTGTGTAAGAGCTCTTACTTGCTGAGCCATCTCAGCACTCAGATGCTATTTTACTTCCTGATTATATAACCTAAGACAGGAGCCTCAAGGAAATTTTATCTTTCTGAGCTTCGTATGCCCTGTAAATTTCAGGAAATTCCTGAGCCTTATAATTTTCCTGAGCTTCCTGAGTCATGTGAGCCTTCCTCCTCTCTCTAGGAAGGAATATTTCGATTTAGAAGGCAATAGTTTTGTCACATAGGTGATTTTAGAAAAAAAAAGTGGTATCTATAGGAGTAAGACAAAAAATATGCGTATGTACAACAGGTGAATTAATGAACTTGTTTCTTGTGAAAGTACAAGTCTATGAATCTGATTCCTATACAAACATAGATAAATTAGACAGTTAAGTAATAGGAGGTGGTGAGTGATGGGAAACGTGTTTCTCATTGTTTGAACGTGGGAGTTATACCTACACAAGAGGAAAATGATGGAGTGGTATAGAGTGGTGTGCAGGAATGGATTAGTGTTAGCGGTCTGTGAGTAAGAAATAATTTCTACAATATACAAAAGGTAGTGCTCTAAAGGAATAGAACCAAGGGGACTTATCAAGTGAGCTTTAAAGCAGTAACAATGGCCAGATCACACTGGAGACACTGAGCACAGAGAACCCAGTAGGCCCTGGAGGCTGGCTGCTTCATGAATCAGAGCAGTTCCAGAATAGCTGTCCTTCACAGGGGGTGACAACAGCCAGTAGTCATTCAGTCCACAAAGTGGGGCATCTCAGTAGTCCCAGTCTTGCACCTAGGGGCTCAGAAGTTTTCTGGAGAGCCACTGGTCCTTTTTCCATGAAGAAAGCTTGGAAATGCTGGCTCTGTTGTTGATCAGTAGCAGCAGCAACTGGGAAACAAATCCACTCAGCAGCAAGAGAGAAGCCCAAGCACACAAAAAGTGAAGTAAACTTCCTTCTAAAATATCCTTTTCTATCTGGCCTTCTACCAGAAGGTACCAGCCACAACTGGGATGGGTCTTCTCACATCAATCAAGATAATTAGGACAATACTCCAGGTGAGGCTCCTCATTCATGTGCTTCTAATTCATGGCCAGTTACATTAAAACCAATTATAACATGGTATGCAGAAATATGCAAATTTACATTAAAATATATGTTATATATATGAATATAAATATATATGAAGCCAAAATTTAAGAGCCTAGGAAAATACAACTTCAGTAACCTTTATTGGGGACTGGTAATCTTGGATTCATTTACCAGCCTCTGATTAAAAAAAAAAGCCCTTAGGTGGTGGTGGTGGTGGTGGTGGCGGCGGCAGCGGCATACGCCTTTAATCCCAGCACTCGGGAGGCAGAGGCAGATGGATCTCTGTGAGTTCAAGGCTAGCCTGGTCTCCAAAGTGAGTCCCAGGAAAGGCGCAAAGCTACACAGAGAAACCCTGTCTCGAAAAACAAAACAAAAAGCCCACATTTCCTGGGGTTAATTCTAGGTCTGGCTCAGTAAATGCAAAAGATGATACTGGAGTATTGGAAAAATACTTCAAAAATTTTAGATATGTTAAAAAACATGTGTAATCCTAAAACTCTAAAGCCCAGGGCAGAAGATTGTGGATTCACAATCAATTTAGGCTGTATACTGGGACTAAGGCCATCTTTCTCCCAAACTTCACAATGGTAGAAATGTCATATATTCAACAGTGACCTCCCACTGACTTAACACACAACTAGTATCCCAATATATCATAATATTACCTTGCTTTGAAGACTTGGAAATAGTTAAGATGGTATGATATTGGAAAATATAGACCTGAGGTAAATAGACACACAGAGGGGAGAATAATATATCAAAATATAGATGTAAGTAAGTGATAGATTACAATCTGAGGAATGTTAGCAACGACCAAAACCTGGAAGAGACAAGAAAGGTTTTACCTAACAACCTTCAGAGAGAGCAAGACTTCTAGTACCTTCACTAGACTTTGTCCCAGAAACCCCAAGAAGGTAGCAGACAGTGTGTCAAAACTTACTTAATAGACTCATTTAAAGAGGTCCCAGTGACGAAACCTGAACAACTTTAACAAGAAAATTAATTAGTATTCAATCATAAAGGAAACTATAAATTCAATGTGTGATGATATAATGTACATATTAATATAAATTAATGCCTAAATAAATTATATAAGGAAAAGATGCAAATCTCTCAGGCAAATGTCTCCAAGCATATGATCTGGAGCACAGCTGCCTACTCCTTAAATGTATGGCACACATAGTTATATTATTCCCAAGAGCACACTGTGGAAATGTGTATCTGTTATTTACAGTAGGGACACTTGAAATAAATCCTTGAATAGGTAATCAAATTCAGACTCAACAATGGTAAGTGATGTTGTGTTTTATCTTGCAGTAGCAACAACAACGTTAGGCACCAGTAAGAAAACCAAAATCAAGTAGGAATTTTAGGTAATGATAATGTATCAGTATTACCAAATTATTATAGTAAATGTTGAGTCTGTATGCAAGATATCAACAAAAAGAAATATGGTGAAAATATATAGAAACTGTAGATTACCTTTAAGATGATCTGAATTTATGGGGTGGGGGGCAGAGAAATGGTTCACTGGTTTGAGAATGTGCTCCTCTTGCAGAGGACCTGAGTTTGATTTTTACAACCTTGTGCGCGCATGCACGAGCATGTGTGTGTGTGTGTGTGTGTGTGTGTGTGTGTGTGTGTGTCTGTGTCTGTGTCTGTGTCTGTGTGTCTGTGTTCCATGAGTTCTTGGGGATCACTGTTACTTAATCCAATCATCTTGTACCTTATATTGCTTTTCTTTTCCATATTTATAAAACACTGTCTAGTATGGCAAAATAAGGTTCCCATTATCCACAAAATATTTACTGGTTTCATGAGCAAAGAATACAAATAAAGCTCAGAATTGTTAATGTTGAGAATTGTTTCCATTGAAAGAAGGAGCCCTATTAATAAAAGGTCATCTATCTAAAAATATGTATTTAAATTGTCTCATTACTCGGGACATTTTCACTGATTATAGAAATATTCTTTGACACACTTTTAAGGATACACATGCTTCTCTTTTGTGTAGGATTGTTTCTGATTATAGTCTCATAATTTAATCTCTGCTCCATTGTGTGCTACATGTCACTAATTGTGGACACTCTTATTTCTTTAACCTTGATGTTCTGTCATTGAATAAGAGCCATTTCTTTCACATTTGTGATTCTTGAGGGTCACTGAACTTTTAAATTATGCTAATTTACATTTTGAGAAAACTAGATAGTTTAGTCATTTTCTTTTTAAGTAAATATTCTGTTGTATTATTTCCCTCTTCTTTTAAGACTCCCAATTTCAGCCTAAGTTGCCCAAATCAAGCCAATCCATTATTGCTGACAGTGCCTCTGCCTTTTCCCATTTGGTGATCTTTCGCCCTCTGTTTCTTTAAATGAAGCCAATTAACATTTTATACATTTCTACATATGATTATTCTCTTTCTTATTTGGAAATTAAAAAAAATCTATTTGTAATCTTGGTTATTTGGGGCTCATATTGGTCAATATATATGTGTGTATATATGCATATGTACTGTATAAATAATATATATTTTATTTAATTTTTCATACAATATATTTTGATCATATTTTACCATCACCAACTATTCTGAGATCCTCCCTACCTTCTTGTCCATTCAACTTCATTCCCTCTAAACAAACAAACAAACAAACAAAACAGAAAAAATAACAAGCCAAAACACAAATTTAAAAAACAAAAATGATCTCTCCTCTCTCTCATCAATTGGATTCCGGGAACTCTGCCTGGTGCCTGGACGTGGATCTCTGTATCTGCCTCCATCTGTCACTGGACAAATGCTCCATGATGACAGCTAGGTTATTTTCTAGGCTGGTCACCAGAATAGACTGGTCCAGGCATCCTCTGGACCACTGCCAGCAGACCAAGGTGGGGGATTCCTGAGAGCCTCCCCAGCACCCTGCCTCTTCATATTCCCATGATGTCCTCATCTGTCATGGTATCTTCCTCCCTGCCCTCCCACTCTGTCCCTGTTCCAGCTTGACCCTCTCATTTCCCTATGTTCTCGTCCCCTACTTCTTGCCCTCTGCCACCCCCACCCCCACACCCACACTCATGTAGATCTCATCCACTTCTCCTTCACAGGGTCATCCATGTGTCCCTCCTAGCGTATTTTCCTGTTAGCTAGCCTCTTTGGGGTTGTGGGTTGCAGTCTGGCCATCCCTTTCCTCCCATTTAGTATCCACTTATGAGTGAGTACATACTATGTTTATCCTTCTGAGTCTGGGTTACCTCACTCAAGATGATATTTTCTAGATCCATCCATTTGCCTGCAAATTTCATGATATCATTGTTTGTTTGTTTTTTTTACCACTGTGTATATGTGCCATATTTTCTTTATCCATTCTTCAGTTGAGGGGAGATACTGCAGGCAAGGGACATCAAGATCATTATGGGAGGATGTGTAGAGATGATGGACCACAGTAGTGGAAACCCATGAACTGTGGACTGGTGGCTGTGGAGCCCCCATGGGACAGGACTAGGCCCTCTGGACACGGAAGATAGTTGTTTAGCTTGAACTGTTTGGGGGGCACCCAGGCAGGGGGATTGGAATCTGTCCTTGATGCATGGGCAGGCTTCTGGGAATCCAGCGCCTGTAGTGTGATACCTTGCATAGCCTTGGTGCAGTGTGAAGGGGCTTGGACCTGCCTAGGCTCAGTGTGCTGGGCTCTGCTGTCTCCCCATGGGAGACCTCGATTTGGGGAATGTGGGCATGTGGGGTGGCTTGGGAAAGAGGGCTGAGAGGTGGGATGAGGGAGGAGGGTGGGTCTGTAGATAGCATGAGGAGTGAGTAGAAAGTTTCTTTCTTTCTTTTTTTTTTTTTTTTTTTTTTTTTTTTTTTTTTGGTTTTTCGAGACAGGTTTTCTTTGTGTAGCTTTGCGCCTTTCCTGGAACTCACTTGGTAGACCAGGCTGGCCTCGAACTCACAGAGATCCGCCTGCCTCTGCCTCCTGAGTGCTGGGATTAAAGGCGTGCGCCACCACCGCCCGGCAAAAGTTTCTTAATAAAGAAAAATAAATAAATAAATAAGTTTAAAAAAAGACTTATGTTCAAATTAAATGAGCTGAAATATAGAAAGTGATTTAAGTTGTTTAACTAATGCTGTTACAAATTACCACTAAAAATGAATAAAATATTCATTTGTTACTCAAAAAAATGAAAGTCAATGAGACAAAAAGATCAAAACAAAATAACACACACACACAAAAGAGAGAGAGAGAAAGAAAAGAAAGAAGGAAGGAAGGAAAGAAGGAAGGAAGGAAGGAAAGAAGGAAGGAAGGAAGGAAGGAAGGAAGGAAGGAAGGAAGGAAGGAAGGAAGGGAAAGAAAGAACATGGAGTTCAGTTGGTATAGGTCCTGTCCTGGCATATTGTTGATATTCCCAGTGATGCTCCATTGGAGAAAACTGATTTTCCCTTCCCTAGCAGGTATCAATTGCAAGGAGCTTATTTGTTAGGAGTGTGACTTTGTGTCTACTTCCTGTTCTCAGTGCTGGGAGTTTGTCTGTGCAGAACCTGTGCAGGTCTGTGCATGCTGTCACAGTGTCTGTGAGCTCATATTGCATCAGTCCTGTTATATGGAAGACGCTGTTTCCTTGGAGTCATCCACCACCTCTGGCTCTTACAATCTTCCAGCCTCCTCTTCCTCATAGACCATTGAATTTTGAGGAAAGCAGTGCAATAAAAACATCCCATTGAGGGATGAGTGGAACAAAGTCTCTTACTCTTTGTACATTGTCCAGTTGTGGGTCTTTGTGTTAGTTCCCACCCAGAAGAAGCTTCTTTGATGAGGAGTGAACAATGTTCTGCTCTATGAAAATAGCAATAAGTCATCAGGTGTCATTTTATTGCTGTATTACCTTAGCAGACTGATAGTAGTAGGTTTACCCATAAGCCCATCACCTATCTTGACTCAGGTTCTTGGCCACCTTACCAGTATTATGTATATCAGTATATTTTCAATATTTTGTCTTTTTTTTTGCATTTTAACTCTTTTCACTTTTAATTAATCTTTTTCATTTATTTTACATACCAACCACAGTTTTCCCTCCCTCCTCTCACCTGGTTCCCTTCCCCTATCTCCTGCCTACCCTCCTCCCCAAGTCCACTCCTCCCCCATTCAGAAAGGGACAGGCCTCCCATGGAAGTCAACAAAGCATGGCATATCAAGTTGAGGTAGGACCAAGTCTTGCATAATAATAGAGGGACTAGCCTTAATATTATACATCCCAGGGGCTCAGGAGAGAGAACTACTAACGGCAAGGACTATTTTCAGGAAATAGAATCTTAGCACACCGAGCTCTTTTTCTGGAGGGCTTCTCTCCAGCTTCCACCAAGCCCCACAGTCCCACAATCCATGTATAAAATAATCACTCAGATGCTTATAATACTTATAAACTGTATGGCCGTGGCAGGCTTCTTGCTAACTGTTCTTTTATCTTAAATTAACCCACTTTTATAAATCTATACCTTGCCATGTGGCTGGTGGCTTACCGGAGTCTTCACATGCTGCTTGTTCTGGTGGTGGCTGCAGTGTCCCTCCTCCTTCTTCCTGTTTCCCCAATTCTCCTCTCTCTTTGTCCCGCCTATACTTCCTGCCAGGTCACTGGCCATCAGTGTTTTATTTATATAGAGTGATATCCACAGCACTTCCCCTTTTCTTCTTTTTTTAAAAAGGAAGGTTTTTATTTTAACATAGTAAAATTACATATAACAAAACAACTATCGAGCAAGAATTATAGTTACAATATTAAAGAAGATGTCCTATCTATCTTATATTTGTGAGTTTAAGGTTTTATATCTAACTTATCTTTTATCATAACTGAGGAAATTACAACTATCTAGTTTTCAAGGCAGGAAGCATAGTATAAGTATTATAAGCATCTGAGTGATTATTTTATACATGGATTGTGGGACTACGGGGCTTGGTGGAAGCTGGAGAGAAGCCCCCCAGCAATAAATGTCGCCCAACGTGGGGCGTCAGATATTGGAGAAATTATTTTGGCCACTCCACGTAGTTAAAAAGATATTTATTTAATGGCGTAACTCACAAATTAAGTGAAAGGTAGGTCGCAGGGTCTGGGGAAGGTGTATCGCGATCCAGTGGTGTTCTCCGGAGCTCTGCACAGTCCACCTTCACCGTTCAGCGTCCCGGCACAGAGAGAACGCACAGAGAGAGTGCTGGCCCATCCAGCTCTCGGGTCTCCAGGCGCCTCCCCTGGCCCTGCCTCATAGGCGTGACAGTTGCCAGAGTCTCAATGGGGGTTGGAACTTCCAGATCCAAGCTGGAATGGCTACCCAGTACAGAGCTCTATGGTCCACTTGCTTTAATTCCTCTGGCATAACATCCACATATACGCAGCTTCAGTTCTGTTCTCATGTCTAGCTCCTTTCTTGCCTGATTTCTCTCTGTTTATCTACTGTTCCCTCTTAAGTTCTATCTTAATTCTCTCATCTTAATTCTGCCTCATCTAGGTCCTTTTCACCTTGTTCTTACCCAGCTAGGGCTTTTCCATATGACTCTTCCACGTCTTTCATCTTGTTCCTCTAGTTCTCTCTTCTAGCCCTTCAATCTAGTTCTTTCTCATCTCAGTTTGTTCCTCTCAAGTTCTTACCTGTCTAGTTCTTCCATTATCTTTTCTCTTCTCTGTCTTTCACGTGCCCTGGAAGTCCTGGTATATATACACTTACAAGCAGTAATCCCTTAGCAGTGCAAAGCCAGGCTTCCAGGGTCAAATGGAGGGGTGATAAGAATCACATAGGGAGGCAATAACCATTAATTATCATTTGCAAACCCAAAGGGATGTGACCAATGGGGAAATGAAATAATTAAAGGCTAAATTCAGGTAGTATCTAAGAAGAGGGATCTTATTGCTCAACTATAGTCTTAAATGTGATTGGTAGAAAATGTTAAGAATCTATAAGTTGCTAGGTCAGTGGGTGAAAATAAAACTGCCTTCTTTTTTCCTGTAGCTCCTATCTGCCATTTTTCTGCAGGGTGGGGGAAAGTGTGCTCAGTCGCTAGGCAACCTGTGTACAGCTAGATGCCTCTGGTGATAGTTAAAGAGAGATCTGGAACCAGAGGTAAGGTTTGGGAAAGGAGGAAGTAAAGCTTAATTGGCACATCTGCCAGGCCTTCTCAAACAGGTAGCCTGGATGCTTAAGTCCATTCTTAGAAAGTGCAGAGGTATCTCTGATAAGCTACTTTCCTCCATCTGGGGATGGACCTAGCCGGATGCTGTCAATGATGATAATTACAGGGAGGCTTGAACTGGGGTTCTGGCTGAGCATAGCTGTCAGTGCAGAGGGTTATCTAAATATTCCTAGAAGTGGTTAGATAAGGAGTTAGAGGTCTATAACGTTAGTAAGGTTGTAAGAAAGGAGGATCCGAGCTAAATTGTGTAAAGCTATTACTGAATATCCACCTGACCTAGGCGGTGTCTCCTTGTGGAATTTGTCTTAAATCAGGAGACTTGCATGTGGACTGTTATTACTGCAAGTCCTTGAAAGTGGCCAAGGGAGATATCTGATTCCAGAGAAAGCTTTCCTGAGACAGTTCTCCAAATACCTGGAATGTGTATGTCCAGAGAGTGATCAGTCCACACTGTCAGCCCTTCTTAGGGGAAAGTCAATTGGGAAAACTATAAAGGCACACATGATTTTCACAACAGATTTCATAACAGAAGACAGCTGATATATAACAAACCAAGTAACACCAAAAACTCCTTGGGATTTGGCTTCCTCTGAAGGAATTCCCTGATTCCTCCAGGTAGTGACTTTGCCATAACCAGCTGAGTTCTTATGATATATTCCTGTGGCCTGCAGCAACCAAGCTCCTCCTCCTGCATCAAGGCTGGGCTAGGCATCCCAGCATAGGGAATAGATTCCAAAAAGCCAGTTCATGCACCAGGGACAGGTCCTGATCCCACTGCTAGCAGCTTCAAACAGACCAAGTTACACAACTGTCAGACTCCCTAGCTGTCCAGAGTTTGTGAGATCCCATTTAGGTCAGTTGTCTTTGTGGGTTACCCCATCATGTTCTTGACTCCCCCCACCCACCCACACTCCCGCCACGTGCTCATACAATCCCTCCTCCTTCTCTTTAACTTGACTCTGGGAGCTTGACCTAGTGCTTGGCTGTGGATCTCTGCATCTGCTTCCATCAGTTACTGGATGCAGGTTCTATGATGACAATTAGTGTAGTCATCCATCTGGTTACAGGAGAAGGCTAATTCAGGCACCCTGTCCACTACTGCTAGGAGTCTTAGCTGGGGTTATCCTTGTGGATTCCTGGGAGTTTCACCAAGTTTTTCCCCAGCCTCCAAATGCTTCCCCATCAAGAGTTATTCCATTGTATAAATTTACCACATTTTCTTTATCCATTCTTTTGTTGAGGGGCATCTGCATTGTCTTCAGGTTCTGGATGTTATGAATAATGCTGCTGTGAACATAGCTGAACAAATGTCCTTGTTGTATTATTGAGCATCCTTAGGCAAATGTCCAAGATTGGTATAGCTGGGTCTTGAGGTAGATTGATTACCAATTTTCTGAGAAATCGTCATACTGATTTCCAAAGTGGTGTACAAGTTTGCACTTTGGGGATGTTTTTGTTAAGCATAAAAAGGGATCATCCCACTCCTGTTTGTTTTAAATTTAACCCCCATTTTTTTTTCTGGAAAACAGTGTAGTAAGAGGTCTGCCCTGTAATCCAACTTGGTAGGTCCTATCCTCCATGTAGAACAAAATCTGTGCAAGGAAATTGTACACTATTTTCCCTCATGTTTGTTGCCTTGGGGGTCTTGCTTTTATAACAGGGAGCCCAGACAACCTTCCTTCTCAATAAAGGTGTGTATATTGCGTCCTGAATTGTCCTTTGCCCATTTCCCGCATTAAGTGTGAAATTTATTCCTAAAAAATTAAATACTGAAAGATTTTCAGAGCAGTGTGACTTCAGTGATTGTTTCCTTCACTATTATTTTAAGGTCACTGTTGCTGTGATGAAACACCATAACCAAAAGCCATGTGGGGAGGAATGGGTTGATCTGATATACCCTGAACAATTGAGCGAAAGATCTCAAACCACTGAGGTGAGATCTCAAACCAGGAAGGAACCTGGAGGCAGGAGCTGATGCAGGTGCCGTGGAGGGGTGCTGCTAACTGGCTTGCTCCCTGTGTCTTTTTCAACTGGCTCTTATAGAACCCTGGAGGACTATCCGTTCACTGGTATCCCCACCTACCATGGGCTGGGATCTCTGATCAATCACTAATTAAGAAAATGCCTCACAAGCTTGTCTGCTTACAGCCTGACCATAATATGGAGAGACATTTCCTCAATTGGGGTTCCTGCCTCTCAGATGACTATAGCTTGTGTCAAGTTGACCAAAAAACTAGCCAACACAACTACATTTCTGCTTTACGATTTTTTAAAAAAAGTCCCTTATATCCCAGCTAATATAGCTGATTGCTTAAGAAGATGTGTTTTCAGCCAGTACTTTTAAGTGTTTGATATGAAAACTCCCCTGGGGTAGTAATGTATAATGTTGTTAGAAAGAGAATTTCTGTGAGTTTTTAGAAACGGTTATTTTTCTGCTCTTTATTTGTATTTACATTTACTCTAAGTGTTAACACATCATGGGACAGAACAATGTATTGTACTAGGCTAAGAGGATATTTGTGTTTTCATAAATCTACTGGCAGGCATACTTCATATGACAAACATTCTGCCATATTGCAGATATATTTTCTCTTTTTCCTAGGCTGAGACTGGATTTCACATTCTTGTCTGAAGTGATCAAATGCGTTGATCACCTAGGACAGCATCGATTTCCATGGAACATTGTGATGGCACCACCTATGTATAAAAATAGCTAAAATTAAGTAAAGCTGTTAAGGGATTAAATCATATCTATTTCAGGAGCACTTTTATTTCTGGGAATTTGTGGATTGGGGAGTTAAGACCAGAAGAAAATGATTCAAGCACTTCACAAAAAATGAAAAAGGACTCGAGTACCCATCAAATCCAATCACTTCTCTCCAATGAAATAAGCCTCCAGTCACTTTTATATGGGAGAATGTGGTCAATATAAAAGTTTTCAGAGAGAACCACACTCTAAAAAAATAGGGCTGTTAAACTGACCACCTCTTGGTGATTTTCTGAGCTAGCCTGAGTCCATCTGACACATCCATATTTATGGACTCTTAGTCTTCTCAGCTGTGATCTCAACCACCTGAGGAGACACACCACAGAGAACTTGTAAGCATATCTTAGACAGTGACAATAATTCTATCCACGGCCAATAAAAAAATACCGCTACCCTAAGAGATAACTGCTTTCTGCTGCGGTCACTCCTGCAAACCACCACATCATCATACCTGGACTTCCTCTTTTAAAAGCTGGTTTTAGAAAGTAAAAATATCTTAAGAATCCAGCATTTTCTCTCTCCTTTAAAACACCCCAGATTTCTTTCATATCCCCGGATTATTGCATTCAATGCAATACTTAATGCCAGGTGTTAAATCAGTCTGTAGTTTATTCTGTAAGAGGCAACTTGATCTGTATCTTTTTCACCTCTTGTCACAAAGAACTTTTTTAAATTGTTTTTTGGTTTTCTAATTTTTTTATTGTTTAATAATTTCATTCATGTATGTAATGTTTTGATCAAGTCTACCCCATTACCTACCCTCTAATTTTTCCCCTACCACCACCACCACCACCACCACCACCACCACCACCACCACCACCACCACCACCATTACCTCCCAATCATGTGACTGCTGCCAGTGTGTGTATGGGTTAGGGCTATCTACTGAATCATGGGTAACTTCTCAAGGGGCAGCATTCTTGCAAAAAACCAGACTCTCCTTCTCCTGGAAGCCACCAATTGCCAGCAGTTCCTTGGCCCAGTTTTCTTAACCTTGAATATCATTGTTTTTTCTCTGCGAACTCATCAAGTCTGTGCTCCTCATATGATGAGCCATCATCAACATCCCATTCAGTCTCAGAAAATATGTTTGTATTTACTACCAATGTGAAGTTCAGTAGTGTGCTAGTTTGCACTGATGTTGCTGTAGCTTTTCTTTCTGTCTCCTTTATAGACTTACAAACACCCCTAAGTGTTGACAAGCAACTAAAGGGTTTCTAATACAGTTTCAGAGTCAGGAGAAATTATGAAGTAGAAAAAAATTCAGAGGTTAGGTTGTAGAACGTTGGAGTTAATAGGCATGCATCTATGTAATTTTTCTTTTTTATTAAAATTTTTTATTCATTTTACATATCAACCACAGTTCCCCCTCCCACCCCCAGCCACTCCTTAGAAAGGGTAAGGCCTTCTAAATCAAGTCATCTTCTTTTTTTGTTGTGCAATACCCAAACATGTACTTCACCATTTTTACCATTCTAAGGGTACAATGCATTGGCATTTACAATTTTGTGCAACCACCAGCATAATACAGTTCCAAACAAATTTTAGTGATTTTTGTCTCTCTATGCATGGTGTGAGTGTGGTGTATGTGGAGGAGTGTGTACAGGTGTGCCCATCCACGTGTTTGTGCAGAAGCCAGAGAAGGGCTGTGGAAGACCTTCTCTGCCATTCTCTGTCTTCTTCACTTGGGACAGGATCTCTCACTGAACCTGAAGCTAGGCTAGCTACCAACAAGCCCTCATGACTCTCCTGTCTGTGCCCAGGACAATTCATCAGGCTTTTATAAGGGTGCTGAGATTTGAACTCATGACAATTCATCAGGCTTTTATAAGGGTGCTGAGATTTGAACTCTAGTCCCCTTGCATGCACAGCAAGTGCCCTTACCCCAAAGGCCATCTCTGCAGCACTATAGAATGTTTTCTGTCCTGTTGAAAGGAAACTGGTGAAGAAGTCTTTCTCTTCCCTCCTCTTCACTTTCCTGCAATCATCTACTTGCTTTATCTCTCCATGAACACATTTTTTTTCTGAGTATTTCATTGGAATATAGTCATAAAATGCTGAGTTTTTTGTGTCTGACTTCTTTTGGCATATGTCATCAAGGCTCATGCACGTTAGGTATATATCTGTACTTCATTTCCTTTGTGACTTATTTTATGATACAGACATACCACATTTTTACCAGTTCATTAGCTAATGGAAATTTGGACTATATCCATGTTTAACTATTGTGAATAAATATTACTTTAAAAATACTTTTGCTGCCTGCATGGCCACATATTTTTATTTTATTTTATTTTTTGTGGATGTAACCTAGGAGTGAAATTGGTAGGCCACTGGGAAATTTTCATTTAAAGTAACTTTTTGAGGAATTACCAATCTTTTTCACAACAGTTAAATCAATTATAAGGTCAGGGCAATCCACACAGAGTCTAATACCTTTATGTACTTATTAATAGTTATAGTTTTAGTTTTAGTTTTATACTTATTAACAGTTATAGTTTTCATTAAAAAATTAAGATTCATCTCCGTGACTATAATTGTGGCTTGCATTTGTATTTCTGTAATGACAAATATCACTCACGGAACGTCTTTACTGGCTATTTGTATATGCTCCTTGGGGAATTTTAAATTGTAGTGAGGTGGGGTTTTTTTGGGGGGGAGTTGTTGTTTGTTTTTGTTTTCATTGTTTTTACAATGGGGTTGATACTTGTAAGTTTTTATGTGGACACTGGGTTTTTAATAGTTACATGATTTGCAAGTATTTTCTACCTAATTGTAACTTGTCTTTTGATAGTATCCTGTGCTGACCAAAATATTTAAATTTTAATGAAGTCTAATTTATCCTTTTTTATCATGGTTTTGCATTATAATAAGCAAAATCCAATTCAATATCATTGTGAAGATTTGTCTCATGGTTTTCGTCTATGGATTTTGTAGTTTTAGATGAATTTGTCTGCCGTTCCTTCCAGGCTTTTCCCAGACACTTGTGCTCATGTTACCCGTGTTAGCAGCATCACATACATTCCTTTGGATTTTGGACACTGTCCACCCTGAAAGACTTCTGTGCTAAATAAATGATGAGTCCTTCATAGTATATTTCAGGGAACTGACAAACAGGTCAAAACAGATACCCATAATTCTTAGAGACAAATCTGCTCTGCTCTTTCCAACCCACAAGCTCACACAGGGTTTACATGGCTTCAGGGTTTACACATTCCTACTCCTTTATGCTGAACTATTGGCAACTGATAGATTCTAGGGGCACAACAGTGGTGTTTTCTTTTGTGTACCCACCAGATTCCAATGAATAGTCCCAAACTCCCAGTCACATAGATTATCTGGTTATACCCAATGGGTTTCAGGGGGGAAAAAAATCAAAATGAAACAAAAAGATACGATGGGAGAAAAGGAACTTGTAGGGAGGAAGGGGTGGTAATAGATGTGGGAGGGAGATTAGAGAGGGCAGGGGGTTACAGATATCACAATGCACTTTATTCACACAGGAAACCATCAATAAAAAAATTGAATTAAAGTTGCAAAAAAAGAAAGCTCTGTTTATATGTTACTAATGACATGTGCCATTCAAGACTACTGAGCCAGAGAGAATGGAGCTAAGTCAGTGGACAACTAAAATGCCAAAAAGATCTCATTTTACCAGGTTCTGGTTACTTTTTCCTTAATTTTAAATTAAATTAATATCAACATTCCAGTAATGATGATTTATATACTCTTTTCTATATTTTCCAGCATTTCTATGACATGATGTGCTTTTGACGTATCCTCCTCCATCATTTTGGGAGTGGGTAAACTATTATTGGTGAATACTTATAACTTTCCCATGTGAATGAAATTCATATGATTAAAAATAGAAAAAAATGCTGGGTGCTTTATCCCAGCACTCAGGAGGCAGAGGCAGGTGGATCTCTGTGACTTCCAAGGCAGCCTGGTCTACATAGTGAGTTCCATGGTAGCCAGGACAACATAGAGAGACCATGTCTTAAAAATCAGAGAGAGAGAGAGAGAGAGAGAGAGAGAGAGAGAGAGAGAGAGAGAGAGAGAGAGAGAATTATTTACCATATTTTAATTATGTACTAGAATACTAGAAAAACTGTTTTAAAGATGAGTAAAACCCATGAATAAGATATACCTCAAACCTGGCCTATGTTTTAATGCTTTTAAAAATATGTTGGAACACCAAGGGACTGGGTTAGCTAGCAAGGGCCTGGGAGTCAATGTCTGCTTTCGTGAACAAAGATTTGTTGGAACCCAACTGCACCCATTCCTTTAAGTTTTGTCACTGGCTGCCTTTGAACTCCCATAGTAGAACTGAGTAATTCCAACAAAGCTGACAATATGTATTACCTTGGGCCTTTATAGAAAATATCTTCAGACCCCAAATTAAGGTATTGATGTTGCATTTTCCAAAGAGACAGAATTGAGTCCCTATTATCTATAGAAGTGTATACTTATTTTGAGCATCTTGTACATAAACATAAATATAATGAATCCTTATTTGGCCATAGCATCGAAGCAAAATTTCTTAATACCATATGGGAAATATTGATAAATTCACTTTCCAGGTGGCTCTGTCTGCAATTCAATCTTTGTGTGTGATTTTGAGAATATTAATACTGTTTGTACAACACATATTGTTCTTTATATATGATTCTGTACTGAAAACTATCACCTGATTGTTGGCAAAAGGGTGATCCTTAAGTTATACAGCCTTAAAGGAGACATAGTCCAAATTTACAAGTTTGACCTAACCTAGGTGAAGAGAATTGTAAAGCAAAGTGATGATACTGCTTCATAAAGATTATCATAGAAATGGCCTCATGAAGTTCCACCTGGGGCCTGGCCATGGATCTTTGCATCCGGTTCCCCAGGTGGAACTACAGGAGTCCAGTTGGCGAGAAAGAGGAGGGTTTGTATGAGCGAGAATTGTTGAGACCAAGGTTGGATAAAGCACAGGGACAAATAGCCAAACGAATGGAGCCCCCAACTGGATCAGGCCCTGTGGATAAGTGAGATAGTTGAACGGCCTGATCTGTTTGAGAGGCATCCAGGCAGTGGGACCGGGTCCTGTACTCAGTGCATGAGTTGCCTGTTTGAAACCTGGGGCTTATACAGGGACACTTGGCTCAGCCTGGGAGGAGGGGACTGAACCTGCCTAGACTGAATCCACCAGGTTGAACTCAATCCTCAGGGGAGTCTTTGCCCTGGAGCAGATGGGAATGGGGGATGGGCTAGGGGGCAGGGGGAGGAGGTTGGGGGTGGGTGGGAGGGGGGAGAACAAGGGATTCTGTGGATGATATGTAAAATTAAATTAAATTATAAAATACAAAAAAATAGTTAAGCACTTGCCAGCTTACATGAGGCTAGTATAACTGATATAACTGATAAACACACACACACACACACACACACACACACACACACACACACATATATATATAACACAAGAAAAAAAAAGAAATGGCCTCATGAGAGTCGACTATGTAGACTGATGTGTCTGTTGTGGGAGCCTCAGGGAACAGGGGGGACTCTCTGAATGACAACTCATAAGGAGGTATCTCAGACCTGGCACTTGAGGTTTTCCTTTAGTAACTCTGTTTGCAGGAACAGTAGCATCTAGACATGCAAAGTACCTCCCTTTTAACTTCCTCTTTCTTTTATAGGTGTCTATTTTGATTAACATACAAAGCACTACGAATTCATATAGGTTGCTCCTGTGTCCTTGGTTTTGGTTAACTCTTCCTCCTACCTCGTTTCTCCTATCCCCACCTACACCCCTGCTTAAACTTCCCATGCCCCAAATTTCCCTCTGTGTTCTCATATTACCTGTGTTCTGCTCTTGCCTCTCTAAAGGAATTGCTTACCCCAGTGGCCCTTTTCTATTCTTTTTCTATGGGTACTCTAATTTGAACACATGAATCTAAAGATTCTAAGCTAAGATGCACATATAAGAGAGAACACATAGTATATATTTTTTCTGAGCCTGGGATACCTTGAGCAGTATAGATACATACATTCATACATACATATATACATATTTCTTTTTTATATACATTTACTTGCAAATTGTGTAGTTTCACTTTTCCTTAAAATTGAAAACAATCCATTGTATATATGTAGCACATTTTCATTATCTGTCCTTCAGTTGATGGACATCTAGGCTGTCTCTATTTCCAAGCTATTGTAACTAGAGCAGTAAAGAACACGGTTGACCCAGTGCTTTTTTCAATAAGTCCTTTGGGTATATGCCTATGAACAATACAGTTGGGTCAAATTGTTGTTCTAGTTCTAGCTTTTTGAGCATCATGGAGGAGGAGACATAGAAAATGTAAGAGGCAGAAGATAAGGAGGACTGTGAGATGCTGTCTTCTGGGAATAGCACAGCCAATGCAGCCAAGATCTCACAGCAGCTGTGACTACCTGCAATAGGACTGCATGGACTGGCCCTAAAGTGTCAATAAATCAGAGAGGGGTGTGATGGTATTGTCTTCCCCAAAATATTGTGTACCCTAATAAACTTATCTGGGGTCAGAGAACAGAAAAGCCACTAGATACTTAGGATAGGCAGTGGTAGCACACACCTTTAATCCTAGCATTCTAGAGGCATAAATCCATCTGTTCAAGGAAACAGACAAGCATGGTGACTTACACCTTTAATCCCAGAAAGCAAGCCTTTAATCCCAGGGAGTGATGGTAGAAAGCAGAAAGGTATATAAGGCGTGAGGACCAGAAACTAGAAGAATTTGGCTGGTTACGCTTTTAGGTTTTGAGCAGCACAGTTCAGCTGAGAGCCATTTGGATATGAGGACATAGAGACTTCTAGTCTGAAGAAACAAGATCAGGTGAGAAGTTGGCCAGGCGAGGTTAGCTGTGGCTTGTTCTGTCTCTCTGACCTTCCAGTGTTCACCCCAATACCTGGCTCAGATTTGATATCATTAATAAGAACTTTTAAGATTCCTGCTACAGAGGGGCTTACATGCCCCTATGCCTCTATGCTGAACTATTGGCAACTGATAGGTTCTAGGAGTACAACAGGGATATTTTCTTTTGTGTACCCACCAGATTCCAGTGAATAGTCCCAAACTCCAGGTTACATAGATTATCTGGTTATACTCAGTGGATTTCAATGGGAAAAAATGAAACAAAAAGACATGATGGGAGAAAAGGAACCTGTAGGAAGGAGGGGATAACCGATGTAGAGAGGGCAGAGGATGCACTTTATACTCGTATGAAATTGTCAATGAAGAAATTGAATAAAAGTTGCATAAAATATAAGGCTTTGTTTATTTGTTACTAATGACGTGTGCTTCAGAGGATATTCACAATTATTTTTCAAAAAGAAAATAATATTAAAACTTTACTGGTGAAAATATAGAAACTAACAGAGAATTGTACTAGAAAAGTCACTGTAGAAGCAATTCTCTTCAATGCACTTCTAAATCACAGTATTTTTCACCTCTGGGCATAGAAATTATAGATAAACATGATTTCTTATCACCCCAGAGAACTAAGGTAGGCACTAGATAGTGCTCTGGAAAATGCTTGAACTCACCCAACTAAAATCTAAAAGTAATTATCATACAAATAACTGAGCTATATATTGTCACAAAGCTCTAGGGCATCACTGGTTCATAAAAAGAAGTGAACTAATAAGCTGTGTATTGTCTTCCTTAATCTTGAAGGAACTGTGATTTAATAAAAACAAAACATGTTTCAGTAAGACTCAAAATCATCTACTTAGAAAGCAATGTGCTGTTACAACTCCTGAGGATACCACATTAAAGTTGTCCTTTAACACATCCTAAGAATGCCATTCAATACCAAATTAAATTCAAGATGGATGTGTTAAACTCCTGTTGGCTTGAAACAGTGTACTCAATGTCTTTAAGCATGTCCCTTCTAGAGATGTTACTGGTAATTATTAAGGATGTTGTGCCTCTGAAAGTGGATATTTCCTCTCACATGTCTGTGTTACTTTCCAATCATCTCAGGTGATGAAATTTTAACTGGAGTTTGATACCAGTGCAGAAGGGGAGAAAGCTGAAGCAAATAAAACAAGAGACCTTAAACAAGGGACAACAGACATCAGGGGCATGCAGATGTTAATTTTATGGTTAACCATTGCGCAGATGTATTTTGAAAATCCCTGGTTAACTGGCAATTCCTCTACTCAAAATTGCAAATAATTAAAGAAGACATAAACTTAGAAGGGATAATTTCCACTGGGCTCAGGGATTATAAATGTGTATTTTTCATAAGGTTTACTTTTATTTTTTTCACATCTATACTACATGCTTAAAAACAGGACGGGAACTCGAAGGGCATAACTCTGTGTTCTACCCTGTCAATCTTTTGCTCAGGCTGGTTTCTTGTTTTCACCTGGCCTCCTTTGATGTGAAAAGTAACACAAATCTGGCTGCAAAGGGAGATTTATAGACAACAGAAAATTTCAGCAACAATAAATGTTTAATGTTGTTGATGCAGGGTCAGGATGGAGAGCTAAGAAGTCTGTGGTTTGTTTGGGTAATATAATCATCTACTCAATAGAGAAGCAGAGCTGATTTAAGCTGATCTTCACATGAAAGTCAAAATCACAGACTTTAAATATTTAAGAACAGAACCTACTTTGTGATGGGTTATAAAGGACAGTGCCTTTGGGAAAGGCATAGAGAAAGTGATGTTAAAGGTCATTTTTTTTTAGTAGATGTACAAGTCAGTGCTCACATCTGTACATTTTTTTGTATTTCTCAAGTATGTTCAAATGTGTTTTAGACAAAAAGTGTGATATAACCACTTTCTAAAGTTTTTGTTATCATTTTAACATGTGGCCAGGGATATTTTGTGGTTAAGCAGAGTAAGAATGAGATCTTTAACACCCCAAAACTTTAGTAAAAGTTCATGTGTATTTTTTTCTGTATTACACACTGAAAAGCCCACAAAAGACAGAATTTTCTTCAATGGCATTTACTGCCAAACCAGGCATCCTATATTGGAGCAATTACTATCAATTTTTATTTTCCTCTGAAAGATATATAAGTCATCAGAAAATTAAAATCTTTGGGGTGAAACAAATACACTATCAGTTATACAAATATTTCACAAAATATTCTAGAAGGAGACAAAAATCTAGAATATTAAATCATTGTTTCATTAATTTAATTGGATCTGTGTTAACTTGGTAGGGGACAGCTTCAACTTATGATGTTGGGTTCTGTAGATACCAAATTGGGTACACTTTTATATCTGATAGTTTCAATATTGCTACTGCAGAACATTGAAAGAAGAACAAGAACAGAAAATCTTATTAATATATTTATCTCGCTATATTCTCTAACAGATGCATTTAACAGATGTATTGAATTGCCATGGGTCCTAGACTTCACAAGAAATATGAAATGTTTAGGCATGTTGTAGGCAGAGTTTCAGAACCAAAAGAATTTTTTTAAATATTCTAATTTTTTTAGATGAGATTCTAAGAATCACAACATGAATTTATTGACTTAAAGCCATTCAGCAATTTAGTAATTATTTCAGCTGGAACAAATGTGCTAATCAACACACACACACACACACACACACACACACACCTCTCACATACACACATACACACACACACATACACACACACACACACACACACGCATGCATCATTATATGCAATCAAAATAGAACAGTAAAATGCATGTTAGAGAAGTATCTATCCCAGGGGTTCATGAAATATTTAATATATACCTAAGCAAGAATCTGTATGTAATATAGAAATGTTATAGTTTATTTTTCTGCTTGCAAAATCTTGCTTTTTCTTAACCATCAACATTGCCCAGTGCTTCCTAATTACAATTAAATTCTTAATGTTACTCCTTATAGATAGGGCAACATTACCACAAATGGCTTTTGCCAATTCCCCCATCACTCATTTGTAAACTTTCTATTTTCTGCCCTCCTCCTGTGACTAAATCAAACCTGTGAAGTCCTGCTGTGCAATTCTCCTTCATCTTGTATTGAAAAGTGCTCTTCCTCCTGCAACCCAACATGCAATTAAAAATCCAAACTGCTAATAAACAGCATGGATTCCTAGGCTGGAAAGCAGACCATCTGTGCAGCAAACACCTGGGTATGAAGAGTGAAGCCTTGTACATTTGATTCACAAGCTGAATATAAATGGGAAGGAAGCCTTTGGAATATCATCTCACTCAAATACACTCAAAGATGCTAATAACCTCCAGCCCCACTCCCCACCCTACAGATGTTGCTTCAGCATCTCTTTAGTTTTTCTTCTCCTTATACCTGTTAAGTTAGGGTTTCCAGAGTTGGCAAACAGAAGGAGAGGATACCCCATGTCACAAACACACTGAAAATTCTCCCCTTTCCCTGAAATACAGCCAATTGTCTTGCATTTTTGTATACCAGACCTACTTGTACACAGATGCATATAAACCCTTTTTTAAAATAATCTGGTCTTTTTATTAGTTAATATGAAACTTTCATACAGTTGAAGAAGAGAGATAATCAATCCTGTAAACATGACTTCAAGAACTGACATGGAAATTTGCCAGATTTAGTATACTGGGTAGGCCACCAGTAAGCAAACAGTTTAAAGGGGTCTGCTAGCAAATACTGCGCACTTTGTAACTCACATGCCTCCTATCAAACTCTTCTGTTCTTCCTTGTAGTTTGAGATGGATGTGGCTGTGTTCCAATAAAACATCATTTACAAAACAAATGTTAGACTAGTTTTGGTCCACAAGTTACAGTCTTCGACCAATGCTACAATTGAATTGGGTTTTCATCACAGTCCTGTGACATTAAATTTGCTTTACTGGAAAATCAATCCAACCCACAGGATATACCCCAGTTCTCCTAATTCGCCAAAATAATATGATTGCTAAAGTACAGAAGTTCTCAACTTGTGGGTCGTGATTCCTTTGGGGTTGAAGGACTCTTTCACGGGGGTCACATATCAGATGCCCTACATATCGGGTACTTACATGATTTATAACAACAGCAAAATTACAGTTATGAAGTAGCAATGAAAATAATTTTATGGTTGGGGGTCACCACAACACAAGGAACTGTGTTAAAGGGTCACAATATCAGGAAGGTTGAGAACCACTGGTATAGGGAATGGAAATCAAACTTTTAAACACTGATATAGAATGGAGATGAGATTTAATACACAATCATTTTTATGTGAAACAATTTGAACTAATTAAATTTAGCACACGAGACTATCACCTAGTTCATGCTACAGAGACATGCTGTCATTTAGCCAAATTATAACTTTAAATAAACAACGGAAATATTTAAAAAGCAGAAATGGCAATGGGGGTCGGCATTCCAAAGATGGAAAATTTAAACAAGAAAATAACGTTGAAGGGAGCAAGGAAGGAGGCGTCCAGTTACACAAGGACAGCTGAAAGGCAGACAGACGAATAACAGGATATGGCTGGAAGGATAAATAGTGAAAAGGCAAGTCCTTTCCATGACTCACATGGCTGAGCTTCAGGAGGGGATCAGAGCTGTTTCAAAATGGATACAGGGGAAGTGAATACGGCACACAAGAAGAGGGACAAACAGAGCCAAGGACCAAGGAAGAAATAAGCAGACTGGTGTCTAGATCTTTGGCAAGATGCATGGAAAATAGAAGCAGAGAGATTAGTTTTGTTTATGATCACTCGCCAGCAACCACTCGTTTACAATAAAGAGGGTTAAGTCCAAGACAAGGGGTGTACCTGATGGTGACAGGCAAGGCATTTTTACTGTAAGTGTGGTTTGCTGTCCTCGGGGTTTAGTTTGGTAGGAAGGATACAGGCATACATTTAAAATCAATCATGCATGTGACAGCCAATGATGTTTTTTTTTTTTCCATCATTGAAACAAACACTAAATTTGAGACAAATAAAGAGAGGCAAAGGCAAATTGAGTGAAAGAATTATTTTATTAAAGAAGTTTCTTTTCTCTCTTTCATCGGCATTAAAGCCAGAGAATAAGCCTGATACAAGAGTATCTGTGGAATCGACTAAAATGAAGTAAAGCATTTACAGTCATTAGATATCTCCATGGCCATAGGAATAGATCACATACACCCAAGACTGGAAAGAATGAACGAGTAGTGAATTAAAGTAAAAATGTATTCTGTGAGCAAGCTCAGAATCAATGATGATCCATTGGAAGAGAAATATAAGAATAAGACTTTGGAAATGATCAATAGTCTCAGTTAGGTAGAATTTGATTATTTGTGAAATAAAGTTCTCCCCAAGTTAGACTACAGATTTGGAAGCTGCAGTTGTTTGAATGAGAATGGCCCCTTAGGCTCATGTTTGGATACTTGGTACCCATTTGGTGGAACTATCTGGGAAGGATTAGTAAATGTATCTTTGTTGGAGGAGGTGTGTCACTGAAGGTGAGCTTTGAAGTTTCTAAAGCCCATTCCATTCCCAGTTAGTTTTCTCTCTCTCTCTCTCTCTCTCTCTCTCTCTCTCTCTCTCTCTCTCTCTCTCTCTCTCTCTCTCTCTCTCTCTCTCTCTGCCTCCAACTTACAGATCAAGATTTAAGTTCTCAGCTGTTCCTGCAGGCATGCCTTTGTTTTGACATTATGGGCTCTAACCTTGTGCAACTGTAAGCCCAAAATTAAATGTTTTCTTTTGTAAGTTGCCATGGTCATGGTGTTTGATCACAGCAATAGAAAAGCAATTAAGCCAGGAGCAATACTCCAAGATAGGTTTAGCTCCTGTCTGGTTATCATCATGAAAGTGGTAACTGAACTCTCTCCCAGAAGAATTAATACACTGTGATCAAAATAACATAAAAACATCTCCAGCTCCTGTGTAATTTATTTTGGCATTTGTCACACTGGAATATATTAGAAAATCTCTATTCTAATGAAGTTATTGCAAATCTTCAAAGGAAAAAAATGCTTTGGAGGTGTAATCACTAACCTTTGCTGAGCACTTGTTCAGTATGAGGTACTGTGGCGAATGCTTTGATATAAGTTTTACAGCAATCTGGGGAAAACACAACTATTGATATCTTTGATTTTATATAGAACACAGGGCCTGGAAAGGTTAAGTAACTTGATAATGAGCACAGTGAATAAGTGGCGGGGCAGACATTCTACTGTAAGCTGCCTCATGAGGAAGCCTGAGTCTTGTTCATCTCTGTACGGTAAAGGAGTGTCTCTGTGCTCTTATTAAATGCTAGTTACTAACCACTCAAGACAATAAGGTGGCCATCTTTCATGCATGTTTGCACCTGGATTCTGTCGATTAACTGTCCTACTCTGTGTGACAAGTACATCCTCCTTCCTTCCTCTGTCCTTTGCTCCATCCCTTTCTCTCACTCTATCCCTCTCATGGGAAGACCTCTAGAAGCCTTTCTTTAGTGATGGTCCTCAAAAGTATTGGGCTGTCATATCTGGGAGCTTTGGAAAAAGACATGTCCTCCCCTCTCAATTTAGATTTACTATCTCCGTATCTTTCCAAGTCCTGCAATATACATCTTGACAAGATTCCAGGATGAATGTAAACACGTAAAGGCATAAGAAACACTAAGTAAATTTTCTATGACCACCATTTCCTTACACTGGCAGATTCTTAGACCTGTCCCTCAGCAATCCCCCAAAGCCTGCCAGTATATCTCTAGGGAGCCCACGCTAGAGAGTCACTGACAAACTCATCTTGCTAGAGAAAGTACATGTTAGCTGTAACCACAGTTTGAGAATATTTCTTTTTCATAAAATTATGAATTGCCAGGGAGCCTCAGTTCTTCCCACATCCCTGAAGAAATGGAAATGGCATGGAGAGTTTCACCTGGAACCAGACGTGTTGGGGTACCCAGACACTGCTGAGCTTGCAGTACACTTTAGTGCCTAGCAAAGCTCATAACTGAGACAAAAAAACAAAACAAAGCAAAAATCAGGCCTAGAACTCAGTTCATTATTAGATGCTGAAACCTGAAACCTGAAACCATGCAAACAGAAACTGATATATCTGATAGAAATACTCTTAATTCTGGGCTGTCTCAAAAATCATCTTTCCCTGAATTCTTACTGAATATCCAAGTGATTAAATTTAGGTACTGACTTGTGCCAGAATCCTAACCTGCCAAATATTTTTTAAAATTAAAACATAACTATATTACTTCTCCCTCTTCCCATTCCTCCTTCTAATCCCTCCCATGCCCTTCCTCTCAATCTCTCTCAAATTGATAGCCTCTTTTTATTGTTGTCACACACATATATATGCCTCTCCCCACCTGTGTGTGTGTGTGTGTGTGTGTGTGTGTGTGTGTGTGTGTATGTAACAGAAATAAATAAATATAAACTTCTGAGTCAATTTTTTGTTTGTGTGTGTGTATATGCTTTCAGGGATGACCACTTTGTATTGGATAACCAATTAGGTGTCTTATCCTTGGAAGGTTAATTCTCTCTCTCTCAGTAGTCATGAGTTGTCAGTAGTTCTTCGTCTAAAGGAGGAACCTTGTGAGAATTCTCCTATTACATTACCATGTTTATTGGTACTGCCATTGATAAGGTCTTTTTAAAGCAGCCATTTCTAGAAGAGTGTCTCACAGCAGAAATCTTGGTCTGGTGGCTCTTACAATCACTCTGCCTTCTGTTCTCCAATGTTCTCCAAGCCCTAGGTACAGGAGTTGTGTTATAGATGATTCCACTGGGAACTAACTCACATATACCCACACTCCCATGCCCACCCCACATACACATACACAGACAAATATACCTGATTAATTGATCCCCACATTATATAACCAGTTGTGGTCTTTTGTGAAGGTCTTCATGTTCTGGAAAGACATGTTTGTTGTTGTTTTTGGATTTTGTTGTTTTTAATGAGGGATGAGAATTAAACTTACCTGTGGGTTGAGGATCAGAATACAGTTGGGAATTTTGGTGGTTCAAAACGTGGTAAAAGGAAGTTCTCCTTTAAGATACATGACCTCACTAGCCTCAAATAGTAGGGTTCCATGAGTGTTTTCCCTCCTGCTGAATGGATCTTACATCTAATTAGACAGCTGTTGGTTACTTCCAACATAGGAGTACCACTATTACATCTTTAGGAACATCTTGTTGTGCTGCTGGTTAATAGGCATTACAACTGGATAAGACTATTGATTGATTCTTTCCCTTGGTAGCTTACACAGAACTTTCTGTTACTGTGGAAGCTGGAACACAGGAAGGAAACTTTCAGGTTAAATCTAGCTTTAATCTTCAGAGCCCTGTGTCCTAACAATGTGTTGTCTTCAGCAATATCAACTTCAACTTCTGAGCAGCTTCCAAGGGCAATGGCGATATCCTGTGCTGTTTTGAGAGTCCCTTAGACCACCCTGACCGAGAACTCAGACTGAGGTTTCTAATGCCCAGCCCTGAGGCTTTCATTAGATAGGCTGTAGCTCTTACAGGGAGCATTGTTTGCTCAAGGGGCAGTGCCCATAACTACAACCATCCAATATTTGACAAAGAGATCAAAAACATACACTGGAGAAAAGACAGCATCTACAACAAATGGTGCTAGGAAACTGGTGTTCCACATGCAGAATAGGGAAACTAGAATCTGTACATATCATATTGCATCAAAATTAACTCCAAGCAGACAGAAAATAACTCTCAATTTGAAACCTAAAATGCTAAAACTGCTAGAAAAAATAGGCAGCACCTTTTGAGATACAGGTGTGGGAAAGGGCTTTCTGAAGAGGACTTCATTTAACCAAGAAATAAGGCCACAATTGACAAGAGAAACATCATAAACTACACTAAACCTCATACACATAAACTAAAAAGTATCTATAGAGCTAAGTAAACAATCAAGAGAGTAAAGGAATCACAGAAATAAGGGGCGCAATCTTCATCAGCTATACATCTGGCAAAAGAATAATATCCAAAATATACCTTTGTATATTGAAGAAATATTCCTTTGTATCTTGAAAAATGACCCAGTTAAAAATGAGATAGGAATCTGAACAGAGAGTTCTCAATAAAGGAAATCAAAACAGCTATAAATGTTTCATAAAATGTTCATCAACCTTAGCAATTAGGGAAATATAAATTAAAACACCAGAGATTTGATCTTACCCCACTCAGGATCATTAAAATCAAGAAAACAAATGACAAATGCTAGTGAAGATGTAGAGAAAGGAAAACTTTCATTCACCGTTGTTGAGAATACAAACTGTTGCAGTCACTCTGGGAATCAGTGTGGAGAATCCTCAAAAAGCTAAAAATAAATCTACCATATGATCTACATATACCATTCCTTGGCATGTGCTCAAAAGACTTGACATCCTATTCCACAAAGACTTTCTCAGCTCTATTAACTGCTTCTCTATTCATGATAGTTGAGAAATTGAAACAACGTAAATGTCCTTCGGTAAATGAAAATGTCCCTCAAAAATACAAAACAATAACAGATGGCTATTCACCTATAAAAAAATGAAATAATAAAATCTGAAGGTAAATGGATATACCTAGAAAAGATCATATTGAGTGAGGTAATCCAGACCCAGAAAGACATGCTCTCTCATTTGTGGTTTCTAGCTCCAAACCCTCAGATGTGATTATACACCATGGGGTAACTACAGAAACTAAGAAAGTATAAAGGGGCTGGGTTAGAAGCTTGGGGGAGGATACCAGGATACAGTGACAATTAGAAGGAAATGAAAAAAATAAGGGTGCTCTAAGTGGGAAGAGGTGAGGAAGTTCAATCCAGAAGGAAAAAGAGGGAAGAGGGACAAATAACACCAAGGTTGTCTGATAAAGCCTCTCAAAGAATTGTATTATTTTATATTTACCTAAAATAATACACATTGCATATAAATATGTACACACACACACACACACACACACACACACACACACACACACATAAAATTAAATTTATAGGCCACTTGAAAAGTTTTCATGAGAGAATAAATTATACAAAGTATATAAATATAAACTACCAAGACATACAACATCACTAGCTCTTCACATTATAAGTTGTGTGGCAGCTCTGCCCAAATAGAAGCTTGGGATCAAGTCAAGAACAAGCCTCGGTAAGTAATCTAAGATGAATGCAAGCAAGCTAAGCTTTACTTCCAGTCACTCAGAACCAGTGACTGTCAGAGATCATGAGCAAACGGAATGGTTAAACTCCATTACTTAAAGTGGTAAGTATTGGTTTATTTTGCTTTTGAAGTTGATTTTCTTCCTTTCCGTTCATCTTGCACTGAATATTGGCCACACCTGTTTCCATCTCTCTCCTCCTCCCTGTCTGGCTCTGAATCTGTCACTCTCTCCTTGGAATTTTACATCTTCCTCCTTCTGATCATGTAACTGATTTCAGATAAGGCCAGTGTTACTTTAGAAGGCTTCAGTCTGGGCAGCTCACAGCCAAAGATTGATGTCACTTTATGTCCTTGATACAGAGCAAGTGGGAGCTTTTTATTGACAGGCATAACAGGAAAGAAGAGGCCAAACACTAGCAGCCTTAAGAATAACAGATGCCAAGAGGAAACAAAATTCAGGTAAGTAAGGGCATAATTAATAAAGTAAAACAGAGAGTTAGCTGTTCACAGAGGATAAGGATCCCATCCAAAAAGCTACAGGACTTTGCAAGATCTACAGAAATAGGTCCCATTAATTATGATCTGAATATTGAAAATATGGCACCTCTACTTTAGGGTCAAATTAATCACTTCTAAATAAATAGCATAATTATTCTTTAGATATGAATGCACATGTACATATTTTGGGCAGAATGGTCAAAATGTACTTATATCAATATTAAAATAATTTGAGCTAAAAATTATTATATTTTTAATATTCAGTTAGCGTCAACAAAAATTTTACATAAGCTATGCATTACTTTTCATAAAGCAAAAATAAACAATTTTGCAAGTGAGCAGTACAGAATAAATGGTACTTAATGTATTTTTCCAAGTTATTTTTGAATCAATAATAGTTGATACTAATAGACACTGTCAAGTGTGAGGCTGGCTGGTCTTCTGAGCAGCATCAGCCATATAAGTCTTCATTTTTACCCTCCATGTTATTGATTATCATTATAAATTTATTGCACTTACTTATTCTTTTGTGTGTGCTCACGAATTTATCTTTGTGTGTACACACACATGCGCAAAAGCCATTGCATGTGTGTAGAGGTCAGAAAACAACTTGCAGAAGTTGTTTCCCCCTTCAACCATGTGAGTCTGGGAGATTAAACACAGGCCATCAGGATTGGCAGTGTGCGTCTTAACCCACTCAGTCACCTCACTGGTCCTCTATTATTATCCAAGTACTAGCTAAAGATGTCTGATGTCTACATCACACTTAAAAAAAAGAATCTCCCAAGCAAACACAGTTTAGTGAGCAGTTGGGGACACTGACGAAGTATTTTTTAAAGAGATGATTAACATAAATGTCAGGATAATGTTACTTCTTAAAATAGAGGTAGTAGAATGCAGTAAGGAAAACAGAATAGTACTTGCAATGTTCTAGATCTGAAACCAGGCAATAGGTGAGTAGTTTATTATTAATCCTCACTTATGTGGTGGTATAGCTATTTCCTCTGAATTGAAGCATTTCCTCCTCGAAGGAGGCAGGAGGCCCATTAGAGTAAGGGAGCTAATGAACTTATGAGTTACAGAAAACTCAAAACATGCAGGAGACTCAGGGAGACCAGAAAATTATGAGATTCATGGGCTGAATCCCTCCTTGTTGTTCTATCGGTAGTTCACAATCCCGGAAGAAGAGGAAGGAACTGGTTCAATGTAATTGTCTGCAAGTTGAGCAGATGTGCATCTTTCATGAGTCATCGTTCATGCTGGGGTAGGCTTTTCCATGATGCTGCCTTCGAGCCATCCATGTTCCTGTAAAGAACTCCTTACACGTGTTTCTCTGGCTGCTCTAGTACACTCAGCAGCTCACCAAGCTGTACTTGGGTGTAATCACTTCTTCAGTCTGCCATCTGGAGAAGAGATGCCTGTTAATATCTCACCAGGAGAAGTTATACAACATGTATCTTTCATATTTTATATCCATAGCATTTAAATATAAAAGTTTGACATCATCCAAAATTTTATTTTTCAACTAAACTAAATAGAATGCAAATTCAGAAAACATCTTAGAGTCACAAAAACTCACATTTAAACAGAAGCTATATGGGGGAAGCAAAGAAAGGATGTGCCTTAAAACGAATGTTTCCATTGATTTGCCAAGAAATCAGACAAATGACACCAGGCGTTTCTGCTTCATAATAGTTCATGAACGAACGTTTACTTTTTCCAGAAATAATGCATAAGCAATTGTCTTCAGAAAAACTAAATCTTACTTATTGGCCGGGGTAGATCTCACTTTTTCTCTTAAATACTTTCATGTCTTAACTTCAGTTTATAAGATTCCATCATAGATGGAAGATGCAAATTAAATAAAGGACAAACTACAATTTTGAAAAGTCTTTAGATTGTTTGTTTACTTGAGATTATGAAAATGGTTATAAATAGTGAAGACTCTTTGAACTGATAGCTTATGAAGATCTGGAAGCAGGAAGCTTAAAGTAATCAAATATAAATAAATAATAATGAGGAAATGCTGATTACCTTCATTAATCAGCATGTACTACATATATGTGTTGAGGTATCACATGTACAGTTATTGGATGTTAATCAAAATCTTAAAAAAAAAAACTATTGTAATTGGAGCCAAGTGTGGCAGTGCACATCTTTAATCCCAACACTTTGGAGACAGGGGTTATTGGATGTCTGTGATTTTGAGACTAGCTTTGTCTACATCGTGAGTTTCAGGAAAGCCAGGGCTATGTAGAGAGACCTTCTCTCAGAATAAACAAACAGACAAACCACAAACACTTAAAAATGAAATTATTGTGATGGTTAATATCAGTTTGTCAAGTTCTAGAACCATTTAGAAGATAGACCCTTTGGCATACCTGCAAAGGAGTTTATTTTAAGATTTAATTTAATTTTTGAAGTGTGTGAGTGTGTGTGTGTGAGTGTGTGTGTGTGTGTGTGTTTGTGTGTGTGTGTGTGTGTGTGTGTGTGTGTGTGTGTGTGTTTGTGTGTGTGTGTGTGTAGTATCCAAAGGGCCATCATATGATGTAGGATCCCCCTAAAAGTAGGAAGACACCTAATTTGGGGGTTGGGAACTGAACTCAATTCCTCTGGAAGATCATTAGGTACCCTTGAATGTCAAGCCATCTCTCCAACCCCTGTGAGAGTCTCTAGATTAGGTCAATTGAGGTGGAAAAGCTTATCCTAATACAAACACCACTATTCTATGGTTTGTGTTCCTGAACTAAATAAAAAGGGAAAACTGGTTGAGCATCAGCATTCATTTTCCTCACTTCTCAGTTACAGATGCAATGTGACGAGCCATCCCAGCTTCCTGCCTCCATGCTTCGCCACCATGGGCTGTGTCCTTAAAGTGTGAGGCCCTGGAAACCCTTAATTCCTTAAGCTTCTTTGGACAGATATTTTGTCATAGCAATGAGACATGAAACCAATACAATGATGCATAATACCAGATTAGACACCATGTAATTTCTTAGCAAGTTAATTTTCAGGAAATCCTATTGATGATATTATATATTAAATATGTAATTTATGGAGAATCAAAAAATGAAAATTGTTAATTACACAGCAAGACAGAAACATTATTTTTAAAATATTTCCCCTTGAAATTTAGGTTTCTCTTATAATTGTGGGTATTGAAGGCTGCTGGGAATCGTGGCTCAAATACTGTGATTTGATCTTTTGCCCAATATGAATACATTACATGCAGTATAGTTGTTATCAAAGAATAAGAATTTTGTAAACACAAAGTGATGCCCAAGGTACAGGAACTAATAAATATTGATTATGGTTTGCAGATACCTCAAAGAAAAGAATTTAGTCAATAGTCATAAAGAGTTTAATCAGAAGTTTATTTAGCAAAGGTAAACAAAGCAAACCCTGCGTGGGAAAGGGCTACTCCAAGGTAAAGGGCAGCTCAGTGGATGCTATCATGTTGATTTTAAAGTTTTCATGACTATTGTAAAGTTGGTGGTGTATGTGTGGGGTAGCTGTCTGTTTTCTCTCTCAAATCATGGTGGGTCAAACAGATCTTCCTTTTAGGGTATTTCTTCCCATGCACATGCAGCAAAGAACAGAAAAAAGTGGCAGAGGAGTTCAATGCCACAAAAAAAGTGATAGTAATATCAGTTCTCTTGAGGATATAGACACCTTGCTAATACATAACTTGGAAAAATATGCCTAATGTAACCTAATTACAGCTTCGAGGAAATATAATCACAAAGGGCATTCTGACCATAAGGAAACATAGCTTTCAAAATACAGCTGCAGTTTTGTTTTTTGTTGTTGTTGTTTTGTTTTTTGTTTTTTCAGTTGTCTCATATCTGAATTCTTGGCTACCAGTTAGAAAAGAAAAACAGAGACAAAATCTAGAGGAAATGACACTCAGGCAAATGTCAAACCATGCTGTTGACTGAGGTGACCCTCAAGTGCCCCTCAAATTGACAGCATTTGAGTCAAGCTTTCTCTTGACTGTAAGCCCTCCTCTCTACTTGGTTGATGGTATCTCCCTGAAGAAGTTTTCATTTGTAAATTCTCCCCTTGCCCCTTTGAAAGAGACCCTAGTTAGGTTTTTGCAGCCTCTTCCTCTCTAATCTCTTTCTTAAGAATTTGGAAAGGATCATTTGAAAAGTAACCACATAAAAAGGAATCTCATTCGTGGAAAGAGGAAGGAGGCTAACTTACTGAGGGGCAACTATAGCAAACCCAGACAGCCGGAACATCAAAAGGACATTTTTAAATTAAAGAGTAAATAACTCACGTGCTCATCACATCTAACTGAACAACCTCCCCACTTACATCTTCCAGTACTTTCCTCCCTGCTTGCTTCAGTCCTAAACCCTTCTTGCCTTTTGTTTAAGCAGAATTTAATTCAGGCCAAGACTATTCTTGATATCAAAATAGCCTTAAATGAAACCTTTCTTAATGTTTAATTTCTGCAGTGAAATTTTTACTTGGGCAACGATGCCAAGATAAGGGCACAGAGGTAGAAACTACAAGAAACAAAGCTATGTGTCAATAATGTCATCAAACTAACATTTCTAAGTGCCTGTTAGTAAGGTGCATAAAATTTACAGTCTTGTGATACCATAAGGCCCTGCCACAAATGACTTTAATGCAGAGTTAAAAATGAACAGTGGTGGGGTTGGGGATTTAGCTCAGTGGTAGAGTGCTTACCTAGCATGCATAAGGCCCTGGGTTTGGTCCTCAGCTCCGGAAAAAAAATGAACAGTGGCTTGAAAGAACTCAGAGTTTGATGCAAAAAGTTTCTGAGTGTAGTAAACAAATAGTCCAAGAAGAATGTGTAAGACTCCAGCAGTCATAAGAGTAGGACAGAAAGCTTTTGACATCGTTGACATAGTGACAAAAGCCAGTTATTAGAGTATCACAACAGAAATAGTAGCGCAGGAATTGAGATGCTGAGTAGCTGACATGGACCATAAGTGATGGAAAGAATCACAGATGTTGACTATGCTTACCTCTTGATTAGGATGTTATCATGGTCTGTGTGTGTGTGTGTGTGTGTGTGTGTGTGTGTGTGTGTTTGATGCCCATGGCATGCTCAGTATCTCACATGCTTTGCACCACTTAGTGCTTCTAAAAAAAGATGGTATTATTATCGCTACTTATCCGATAAGGAAATTTAGCTTCAAAGAGACTACACAGTCCACAGAATGTGAATCTGACATTTAAACTAAAGCTGTTTTTGAAAAGCCATATGCTTGTCTGATTAACCTTAGTGGTCTTCAGTTCTAGCTCGACATTAGAACTTCTTGGAGAGCTATTTAAAACATCAGTATCTGTATCCTGCCTCTAGAGATTCAGTTTTAATTGGTTTAGAGTAAGACTCATGCATTAGTATTTAAAAAAAAATCAAATTAACCCGAGTCAACGTGATTGTAATGTGAAGCCAGTCTTGAGAACTGTTGCAGGAAGGTATTGTTTCTCTTCTTATCCTTTCTGTGGCTTCAATAACAGCATAATCAATACAAAGAGACAGCTCTGGCTCTTCAACATTTCCTAACCTCTAATTCACCTCAGAAAAAATAGCTATCTGACTTCAGAATTTGCCATCCATTGAGACTGCAGCAGGGTAAATCTATCTGTTAGCTTCTATCTGATAGATCCAGAATTAAACACTCTACCTCCCTGCATCATTAGGCACCACAAAAAGAATTCCACTCTAGAATCTATGCTCCTGCCTTTTTATAGGATGTGTTGTCTATTGAGTTTCTCTGGGTTTCACATTGGATTACTTTTCTTGATTCATTTTTGTTGCTTCAGCCTTCTGCTCAGAATTCTATCTTTGCCCTCTACTTTCCTCACTACATGGAGTTCTTGCACTCCTGCATTCATCTCAATCCACTCTCACATTATCATCACCCTCCCCAAGGAAAACTAACACCACCCTTACACCACCGCCATCCTAATAGCTCTCCATGCCTCAATTCCATGATGTAGATGCCCATTTGCAATATAACCAATTGCTTTGTTGCAGACCAAGGGCACCAGGACATTAGAGGTGCTGTTACCCAGGATCCAACATTGCTTTGGATACAGGACTTGCTCTTTTCAATATGTAGGAAGCAAAACTAAGGATAATAACCTCCCTAGCTCCTGGGGGTGATGAAAACCCACCATGCCTTTGAAGCTTATCTCCTAAGCCCCAGAGCATCGAATCAAAAGATTTTGTACAATATTATTTTAATTGAATGTCAGGGAAATAGAAATTAGAGGAGCTATGTTCTTGAAGTCTTTTCCTCCCTTAGCTCCTCTATTATATTATTATTTTGCAAACCATGAACCCAAGCAACAAATGTTACTGCCATGACTGAATGACTGTTGATCTTAACTGCGTTTTGTTGAACTGGTACTAAATGTTGTGTAGAAAGGTGTTTTTTTTTTTTCTATTTTAAATATTTATGTAAGACTGGTAAGATGGCTCAGTAAGTAAAGGTGCTTGCTGCCAAAACTGACAACCTGAGTTTCCTCCCAGGAATCCACATGGTAGAAGGAAAGAACTGACTTTTGCAATGTGTCCTCTGACTTCCACATGCACACTATGGTCCTCACACAAGTACACAATCTCTTGTTTCTCTCTCACTAGACTTCCAGTACCAGGCATGTTTTCCTTCCCATTGAGTTGACCTAAAGTACAATGGATCAGCTGTTGGCTACTGCCAAGGTATTAGAGCCACCAGTTCACCTTTAGGAACATGTTACCATACTTGCCATTGTTGTGATCCTTAGGTGTCGCTGATGGAGGACGTTATTGACTACTTCCCTCCCTTGACAACTTGCATAGCATCTTCTGGAATTATGAAAACTAGATCTCAGAAAGGAGTCTTTCTGATCAGATACAGATTGACTCTTCTGAGATCTGTACTTGAACTATGTGGTGTCTTCAGCAATAGGGATTTCCTTTGAACCTGTGGCAGATAACCATGAGCAATAGCAATAGCCTGCACTGCTTTGGGAATCTCTTGGCTACTTCGACCAACAACTTGGACAAAAGTTTCTCATAACTGATACTGTTGGCTTTTTGTTAGATGATCTATGCACTTTGTCAGCCCACATGGCATAACTTCATTTAAGATATAGACGTACATTTGTGAGTTTTATATATAATTCTAAATAAACATTAAAATGTTATTTCTTACTTTGTGTGTTTAACATGGAGCACCTATAGAAGATATGAAGCTACAAAGAGGCCATCGGCAGGGGAAGGCTTAAGGGAAGGGGATGATAGAAAGTAGGTAATAATGTGGAGAGAGAATACTAAGGGTGAATATGCTTAAGCAGGAAGAGGTGTAGGATAGAGGAAAATAGGGGGTATGGAGAAAGATTAACCAAAACAAAGAGGGTATGAAAAAGCTGTATGGAAATGTATTATCTTTAAAGTATAATATAGTCCTTAGTTACTTTTCTTTTTTCTTTTTTATTCATTTTACATACCAAAGATTCCCCTCTTCTCTCCTCCTGCCCCTCCAGCCTCCCTTTCCCAGCCCACTCCCTATTCCCTTAGTTACTTTTCTATTGCCATGATAAGAAACTGTCTTAGTTGGAGTTCTGTTGCTATAAAGAGACATTATGATTATGGCAACTTTTATAAAGAAAAACATTTTTAATTGGGGCTGGCTCATAGTTCAGAGTTTACATCCATTATCATCATGGCAGGAAGCAGAGCAGCATGCAGGCAGACAAGGTGCTGGAGAAGGATCCAAGAGTTCTGCATATGGATCAGCAGGCAGCAGGAAGAGAGAGAAACTGGACCTGACTTGAGTATCTGAAACCTCAAAACCATGCCCAATGACATATTTCATCCAACAAGGTCACATCTACTCCAACAAAGCCACACCTCCTAATGGTACCACTCCCTATAAACCTATAGGGGCCGTTTTCATTCAAACCACCACAGAAACCATTACCAAGGCAACTTATAGAAAAAAATAATTTATGGAGGGTTTACAGTCCCAGAGGGTTTGAGTCCATGATGATCATGTTGGGGAGAATGTCTGCAGGCAGGCAGGCAGGCATGACACTTGAATAGCAGTTAAGAGCTTACATCTGATCTACAAGTACAAGGCAGAAAGACATCTAACTGGGAATGTTCTAGGTTTTAGCAAACCCAAAACTTGCCCCCCAGTGACACACCTCCTCCAAAAAGAACACAACTCCTAATCTTTCCCCAACAGTTCCACCCACTGGGGACCAAGTATTTACATATGTGAACCTGAGAGGATCATTCTAAAACACCACACTCTACTAAGTCAGATCAAAAGATTATTGTCACATCTCATTCTTTGTTTTCACTAGTTGTGAATAAATGATAATTTAACTATGTATAAGGTATAGCAGCTGACTCTGTAACTGAAGCCCAAACTTATATAGCATTTTTACAAATTTATTTAGCAAATTTATAAGCACAAGAGTTGCTTTCTCAGTATTAAGTAAAAAGTAAGTGAATGGATGCACCATTTCATTTATAATAAAGAGCAAATTCTTTGCAATTTATATTAAGTCAAAAAATCCAATTAGGAAGTAATCATTCCATTACTGAATATATTAACTTTGCCATATTAAAATTATGTCCACAGTGTTAGATTTTTAAATAAATTTCTGTCATTTGTTTCTTTGTTTACAAATTAATATTCATACTGTGCATACTGGGCATCAGGGATACAATGATGTTGAATAGACTTTCATCTCTTTGCTTCACGAAATTTATATAAAACATCATTTTCTCTGTGTGCCATGCAAGACTTGTAGAAACCTGCCTGTGAACACTAGAATTCTCCAATACCTTGAAGATTTTTTTTTTTAAATTTTCCCTCTCAAGCTAAGCTCTAAACTAAAAGCATCAGGAAAGATGATTTGTGATATAATTTATGATTGAAAAGCTTGAGTCAAGAATTGAAATATATTGCCTGTTTTAATTTCCATCTTGTTAACTGATAGTTAATGAGAATCAGCATTTTTCAAGGATAACTCACCTCTGGGGAAAATTTTGGTGTGTCATCTAGATATGAAACTGGTGGGTTAAAACTGGATTGTCCTTGTCCTCACAAAGAGGGAACACTCTAGTCTGTAAATGGAAAGTCTCAGGATAAATGCCATTCACTGATGGTCTTCAGTTGCATTTTATGAGTAACAGTTATAAGAAAGAACCAAAATGATGTATCACAGACTAGTTCTGGTTAACATCACAAGTTGGGCACTTGTCTAGTGCCTTCCAAAACTTCTATTATCTAAAAATTTTACCCTGACTATTATGATGCTGTCTTTTTGTTCCCAATAGCTTGTGGGCTACAGAAGTGCTAATGGAGATAGAAAGGTCTGGAGCTACCACCACAGATTTTTGCTTTTACTATCTAGGAATAAGATTCTATTGAAATTAATGGTCTCCTATGCCTATTCCTTTTTAAAAACATTTCCTTATCAGTGATATCTATATTTATTAATACTGAAGAAATTGTGGTTTGATATGAAACCAAAAATTATCAACATAATAAATTAAGTACAGACCATGAATGCTGTGTGCTATGGAAATAAAGCATTAACTCATTCAATGGCCTGAACAAAAGAAATATGTGAAGTTCTATGCTCCTAGTTTATGTTGGCATGGTTAAGGTCATAGTGTTCTGTAGACAAATTTCTAAACAGTCTTAGTAAATAAGAAACACAGAGCCAAATGCAAGGGTAATAGCCAAAGAGATCAGAGAAATTCCGAAGAGCCACTGACTACATTTAGCTTACCTGTAAGCCGCTGTTTCCCACGAGAGCTTCTTCCTGTCTAACCTATGCTTTTATTGCTTTCCTGTTCTGCCTTCTCATTGGCTCTAAGCCCAGCCACATGACTTCCTCTTCACTGCTTGACTATACAGACCTCCAGGTCTCTATGGTTGGTACTGGGATTAAAGGTGTTTATCACGATGCTTGGCTGTGTCCTTGACTACACAGAGACTCTGCCTCCCATGTGGTTGGATTAAGGGGATGGGCTACCACCACCTGACTTCTGTTCCTGGCTCACTATGACCTCTGATCTCCAGGCAAACTTTATTTATTAACATACAAATAAAATATCACATTTCAGCACAAATAAAATATCACCACACTTCCCATTTTTATTCTAATTAACTAATATAACAAAAACTATATACAATAAGTACAATAACTATATACAATATATACAAGCAATAAATACCTCAACAATGTCTAGTCCATTTGCACTTGACAAATTCAGAGAAAATATTCCATATTTTTCTGTGTACCTGATTCAATTTTTATCCTAACTTGTATTACCAATAGAAAACTATCTTATAATGTCTTTCAAATTTGTATACTTTATACCTCTTTAGTGAGTTTCTTTTCTGAAATTCTTAACAAGGAAAACTATAAATATAACTATCTAATCTTCACCTAACTATAACTATAACGAGATATATTTCAATTAGGTAGGTAATCTTCAAACACTTCAAAAACCTACATAATATGCATTTAAAATGTTTTAAAAATTTAGACTTTCTGGACAGTGAGACATGTCTGCTCCTGGTAGCACCAATTTGCTTCAGAGAGGAGGATGGGCACCAAAGACACTCCATATGGAGTTTATCTTCTTGGCAAAAATAGCCATTTGGGCAAAAAACTGTTCTTGCCTGGACTGCTCGGAAAAAAAAAATGTATCGACTGGACATGCAGGACCCATAGGAAGGTGACCACTGAACTTTGCTTGGCGAAATGGTCCTTCAGGTTCCTGCTTCGCAGAGAAAACTGCCAGACATTTTATAGGACATAGAAAAAAAAGTGACTGAGAACCTCTAGGCCTGTGGGCTGAAGACAGATGTCACAACTTTACAGAAAAACTTTGGATGACTGTCCAGGCAGCCATCTGTCTCTGTCATTCTAAATTTTTGGAAGTTGCTTACAATATAGTTCCTGTTTACTTAGGTAATATTATATCCTTCTGGGGTCTTTGATGTAATTGAAGACTAGATAGTTATAATTTCCTTAGTCATGATAAAAGATAAGTAAGATATAAAACCTTAGACTCACAAATATAGGGTAGATAGGATATCTTCTTTAATTTTGCCAAATACAAATAGATTATATATTATAACTATAATTCTTGCTTGATAATTGTTTTGTTATGTGTAATTTAACTATGTTAATGTTAAAACCTTCCTTTTTAAAAAAGGAAGTGCTGGGGCTGGAGAGATGGCTCAGAGGTTAAGAGCACTGGCTGTTCTTCCAAAGGTCCTGAGTTCAATTCCCAGCAACCACATGGTGGCTGAAAACCATCTGTAATGAGATCTGGTTCCTTCTTTGGGCCTGCAGGCATACTTGCAGGCAGAACACTGTATACATAATAAATAAATAAATCTTTTTAAAAAAAAAAAAAAAAAAGGAAGTGCTAAGCCGGGCGGTGGTGGCGCATGCCTTTAATCCCAGCACTCGGGAGGCAGAGCCAGGTGGATCTCTGTGAGTTCGAGGCCAGCCTGGGCTACCAAGTGAGCTCCAGGAAAGGCGCAAAGCTATGTAGAAAAACCCTGTCTCCAAAAGAAGAAAAAAAAAAAAAAGAAAAAAAGAAAGGAAGTGCTGTGGATATTGCTCTGTATGCTGTGAATGTGTTGCTTTGATTGGTTAATAAATAAAATGCTGATTGGCCAGTAGCCAGGCAGGAAGTAAAGGTGGGAAAAGCAGAAAAGAGAATTCTGGGAACAGGTAGACTGAGTCAGGAGTCGCCAGCCAGACACAGAGGAAGCAAGATGTAAAAGTACTGGTAAGCCACAAGTCACGTGGCAACTTACAGATTAATAAAATTGGGTTAATTTAAGATATAAGAACTACATAGCAAGAAGCCTGCCATGGCCATACAGTTTATAAGTAATAGAAGACTCTATATGTTTACTTGGGTCTGAGCAGCTGCAGGAGCCAGGTGGACACAGGAAAACTTCAGCTACAGTGTTCTCTGGGAGAAGAGACATATTTAGAGACCACAATCTACTGAAAAAATACCAAGCGAGTGATTATTGACATACTGCTTCTGTACTAAACCTGTATCTTGGACACATTTATTTAGAAGTCAGGGACCAAGCGCCTCTGGGTTTTTTGGACAGTGGAGATCACATGATAAAGTGGCTAAGAGAATTGGACAGCATATAATTTTTTTCATAGCTCCTTCTTGCCAAGAGACCTCAAAAATTAATTTTATCTTTAATATTCTTAGTTTTTCTTCTCAACTATAAAGTGAAAATAGTAATAGCAAACCTTAAAGGTTGACATAATTTATTGAGCTGCCATATGCAAAGAAATTAGCTCTATGTCTTATGTACAATAAATACTCACATAGTAGTTAAATTGCAAGCATTTTTATATTCTTTACTGATTCTATTTTCTTTAGAAAGTAATATTGTTAGGAGAGCAGAGAATGAGCTGCTTTATCTTCATATCTTAAATTATAGCTTCCTTTCTGCCAGAACTATATTCTTCATTTCTAAAAACCTTATTAGAGTGTTTCTCCCATTCCAAGTACATGATTTTGTAAGTTCAAAGGTTTTCGTGAAGTTGCTTCTTTGATTTCTGGTCGTTTCCCCCTGGCATTTCTTTCGTGGAATATATTCAATGGTCAGTGGAAAACTTTAATCACACTTCATCTATAAAGGTTTTTTTTTTTCCTGTTTAGAATTACTAGCTTCCTCCCTGCTGTTCTTGCAAACAACATAGTGGACCTTTTATGATATTTGGTCATTTGTATGTGAATCTGTCTCTTTTGATATCATGTGAGCTCCTTGAGGGAGGAAAGCATTGCTTACTCATGTTATTACACATAACAAGGAGAGACAGAGCCTTAAAACATAGACTTTGAGAAAACAAATACTGAGAATCTTTCTGGCCAGTAATGTCAGTTGTATTAGGAGAGACACAGAGGAGAGAAAAGAACGGACAGACATGCTGTTTGATTTTTCTGGAGAAATACAACAGTACAAAAATAACAGCATTTGAAAGCCACCTCCAAGTATTATACTTTCAAGCAGCAATTTTCAAGAGCTGTTTTAGGATACATTTTTGATCTAGATTTTTTTTTTCAGAATCTTTCCATGTGAAATTAGAAATGTCAGTAAATGGTCTTTTTAATTTCCATAATTTTTTCTCTTCACATAAGAGAATGGTACTTCTAGTCCTTAAAGATAATTCACTAATCAAGACTCAGATGTTAATGCTGTATTTTTTATCCCACTTCTAAATTCTCAATACAAATATAAGTTCCCTTAAAATGTGACTTATATTTCTAAACTATAAGAAAGATAAATGATTTGTAATTATCATAACACAATTGCTATCTCGGTGTGGTTAATGTCATTTTGAGACATTTGAATGTTACCTCATCATTGTTGATATAGAAATATACAAATTTTAACTTTCAAGAAACTTGGTTTTAAAACAATTGCTTGTGATATTGCCAGTTATACAGGTACTGTGTTTATGTAAGTGTGATCTTTTGAGAGAAATGTTAAGAAAAAATCCTTTTGATAAAGTCAAGAAACCATTCCGAGAAGCCCGCCTCTTCAGAAACTGGAAAAGCAGAACTCAGTATTTTCAGATGCTGCTCCTTAGTAATGCAGTCATCCCTCCAGAGCAGAGTGCTGCCTGAATAGGAAGTAGCAAAGTGACTCATTCTCTTAATTCCTCTAAACACAATACTCATACCACACTTTAAATGAGCATACAAAGTATACTATAAATAAAATTGCCTCTCTTTAATCTTTTTAAAGATTTTCCTAGCCTGGCATGGTGGTGCACACCTTTAATCCCAGCCCTCAGGAGGCAGAGGAAGGTGGATCTCTGTGAGTTCAAGGCCAGTCTGGTCTATAAAGTGAGTTCCAGGACAGTCAGGGCTGTTACACAGAGAAACCCTGTCTTGAAAAAAAATTTCTTTCCTCTAATTCTTCTTTCATATATTATATCCTGACCACAGTTTCCCTCTCTCCACTCTTTCTGGTCCTTTCCCCCCACCTTCCTTCTCCCGCACATCCATTCCTCCTCCATTTCCCTTCAAAAAAACAAGAAAGAGCAGGCATCTCGGGAATATCCACCAAATACAGCAAAATAAGTTACAATAAAACTAAGCACATGCCCTTATATCAAGGCTGGGTGAGGAATCCAGTAGGAGGTAAAAGGTCCGAAGAGCAGGCAAAAGAGTCATATACACCTTTCCACCCCCTACTCACACTGTAAGGAGTGCCACAAGAATACCCAGCTACATAACTATGACTTATATGCAGAAGACCTAGCTCAGGGTCGGTGATTGTTGCTTCAGTCTCTGTGATCCCCTATGAGCCCTGTTTAGTTGATACTGTTGGCTGTGTTCTCATGGTGTCTTCGACCCCTCTGGCTCCTACAATCCTCCCCTACTTTTGTGGGATTACCCTAGCCATACCTAGTGTTTGGTTCTGGGTCTCTACATCTACTCATATCAGTTGCTGAATGATGCCTCTCTGATGACAATTGGGCTAGGCACCAATCTATGAGTAAAGCAGAATATCACTAGTAATAATTCCATTGAATTTTTTCCCCAATCATGTTTGGTTCTATCCTGGGTCTCAGGGTTGTTCAGCCTCTGGTTCCTGGCCATCCAGGCAGGTGAGGAGTGGATTTCCTCTCCTAGTGTGGGCCTCAAGTTGGACAAGTCATTGGTTGGCCACTCCCACAAGTTCTGCACCACCATTATCCCAGAACATCTTGGAGGCAGGACAGAGTGTAGGTTGAAGCCTTTGTGGCTGCATTGATGTCCCAGTCTCACTCTTGAAAGCCTTGACTGGCTGTAGAAGAAGGCTGGTTCAGGCTCCATTTCCCCCATTACTAGCAGTCTTCAGTAGGGTCACCCTCAAAGATTCCAGGGAGTTTTCACTGCACTAGGCACTAGGTACTATGTCACCCCCTCAAATGACGCCTATTTATCATACTCTCTCCCTCCATCTCTGCCCCCTGCCCCACCTGATCCCTCTTGTTCCCATCCCTACTAGTGCCTACATGCCCCTAGTCTACTCACAAAATCTACTCCATTTACCCTTCCCAGGGAGATTCATGTGTCCACCCTTGAGCCTGTCATTTGTCACTTAGCCCCAATGGGCCTATGTATTGTGGCATGATTATCATTTACTAAACATTTACTAATGTCCACTTATAAATTAGTATATACCATGCTTATAATTCTAGGTCTATGTTACCTCACTCAGGGTGATCTTTTCTAGTCCCATCCATTTGCCTGCAAATTTCATGATGCAATTGTTTTTAATAGCTGAGTAATATTCCATTTTGTAAATGTAGCACATTTTCTTTATCCATTCTTTGGTTGAGGGACATCTAGGTTGTTTGCAATTTCTGGTTATTATGAACAAAGCCACTTTGAACATAGTTGAGCAAGTTTCCTTATTGTAGGATAGAGAGACCTTTGGCTATATACCCAAGGCTGGATACTGTGGTAGATTGGTTCCCAGTTTTCTGAGAAACTGCCATGTTGATTTCCAAAGTGGTTGTACAAGTTTGCACTCCCACCAGCATTAGAGGAGTGTTCCCCTTCTCCACATCCTCTCCAGCATGAGCTGTCACTTGTGTTTTTGATCTTAGCCATTCTGACAGGTGTAAGATGGGATCTCAAAGTTGTTTTGATTTGCATTTCCCTAATGTCTAAGGATGTTCAAACTTTCTATTTTTTTCTTTATTATTAATAAATTTTCTATTAATTTTACATACCAACTACAGATCTCCTCTCTCCCTCCTTCCATGCCCTAGCCTTCCCTCCCAACCCACACACCCCCATTCCAACCTTCTCCAAGGCAAGGCCTCCCATGGGGAGTCAGCAGAGCCTGGTACCTTCAGTTGAGGCAAGTCCAAGCCCCTCTCCCTGTACCAAGGCTGTGTATGGTATCCCGCCATAAACTCTGGGCTCCAAAAAGCCTGAACATGCACCAGAGATGATGATCCTCCTGCCAGGAGGCCCCTTAAGCAAGTCAAGCTACACAGCTACACATCTGTCTTGCCTATGCAGAGGGCCTAGTCCGGTCCCATGGAGGCTCCACAGCTCATGAGTTCCCACTAGTTTGGTTTGCTTAATATTTCTCAGCCATTTGAGATTCCTCTGTTGAGAATTCTCTGTTTAGATCTATGTCCCATTCTCTAAATGTATTATTTGGTTTGTTGAAGTCTAGTTTCTTAAGTTCTTTATGTATTTTGGGTATTAGGTCTCTGTCAGATGTGGAATTGATGAAAATCTTTTCCCATTCTGTAGGCTGCTATTGTCCCATTGACAGTGTCCTTTGCATTACAAAAACTTTTCAGTTTCATAAGGACCTATTTATTAATTGTTGATTTTAATGCCTGTACTATCAGTGTTCTGTTCAGGAACACTGGTGTTCTGTCTCCTGTGTCAATGCGTTCAAGGCCACTTTCTCTTCTATAAGATTCAGTATATCTGGTTTTATGATTTTAAATAAGCCCTAACTCCAAGTCCATAGCATGGGTATAACAAGATGAATCACACATCATTCTGAAGATTAATGATTTAAAGTAGACAATGGTTTCTAATAAATTTTAATGGAAATAAAATTTATGAGATTAAATTACCATAAATGTGACTGTGCTTAGAAAGGTCTTATCATGCCTCATATTCAAAGGACATCTCTGCATTTGTCTTCTGACCCTTAAGGGTATCTGTTAAAATATGGAACTTGCAAGGTAACTATTTTTCTTTCTAAAGAATTCCAGAATATTCTACTTATTGAAATATCAAGAAAGAAAATTGATTTTCATTTCAGACAAGCACTCTTGCCTTCAATTACTGTATCTCTGATTGTTTTAAACAATTTTATAACTATGTGTTGAGTTTTCTTAAAAAAATGGCTTTGGAAACTTTAAATAGATTATTAAGCCCAAATTTTCTTTAAATTTTTTTCATGAAATAATACTGCAAACATAACCCCTTATGTGTTTATATTTTTAGTGAACAGAACAGAGGAGGACTGGATTGGGGTGTGGGAATAGAGGGGAGTAGAGGTAGGGACTGGGAAGAGAGGAGAGAGGGGGAAATGTGGCCCAGATATAAAAATTTTAAGCCAAAACATAATAACCCCTTATGACTACTGCTTTCCAACAATACTCAAAAAGTATAACATTATAGAAAAAGAGATATTTGACAATACTTTTTCAATTTAAGAACAAAGAATAAAGGAAACAAAATTGCACACCCCAAATATGGTCAATATAAAACTATACATATCAATAAGTATTTTAAATGTCAGTGGTCTAAATACATCAACTACAGGATAGAATTTTCCAAATCATACCAAAAAAGAAGACTCAACTAAATGTTGCAAACAAGAAACCTATTTTACATACAAAAGCACATATAAACTAAAATCAAAGGCAGAGATAGCTACATAATATTAACGCTAATCAGGAAAAAAAAAAGCTATATTAACTTCAGAGAGAACAGATTCCACAGTGTGGAAAGTTACTAGGAATAAGGAACATTATACAATGATAAAGAATCGGTACTTCAAAAAATATATAATAATCTCTAATGTTTGTACACCTGAAAAGAGAGCACCAAAGTATGTTAATTAAAACAATAATTGCAGTCATCATAGTGTCTTGCTATTTGAAATGAAAAGAAAGTAAAAAGAACCCAGTGGAAAGCCAGAGTTCCAATAATCAGTGGACACAACTGCCAGCTATGGACTATTGCATCCAAGTCACATATTCTTCTCAAGTTCACATAAAACTTTCACCAAGAAATAGTATGCCACAGTTTCTAAAGCAACCAAAGTACACTTTTAGATTACTGAAATTATCCAGTCCATGCTTTACAAAGTACAATGGAATTCAACAATCAATCAGCAATAGAAAAATGCCCCCCAAAAACACTCTTCCAAATAACGTATGTGTCATAGAAGAAGTCTCAGGAGAAACTTCAAATTATTTTGAAGTATATGGAAATGAAAACACAATACATCAAATCGTGTGGGATGAATTCAACAAAATGCTTAGGCAGAAGTTACTAGCCATGAACATGTATTTTAGAAAAGACCAAAAGGGCTAAAATCAATAATGCAATCTTCCCCATAAGGAAACTAGAAATAGAATTGTAAATTTAAGCTCACATAAGCAGAAGAAAAGAAATAATAAAAATTACACCAGGAATAATTGAAAGTGAAACTGGAAAACAAAAAGAGACAATAAACTAAGCCAAAAGGCAGTTAATTTTCAAAGATTCATAGAGTGAGTAAGCCTCTAGCAAGACAGAGAACACAGGACAGTAATAAATTAATAGAAATAAAAGTGATGGCACTAGCTAAAAATCATGAACTAAAATGTCAATAAAAGAATTCTACAAGTGTGTCTGTGGTCACAATTTTACAATCTAGATTAAACTGAGCATCCTTTTTTCCAAATCCATACAAGAAAAAATACACAATATAAATAGATCTTTACCTAATAAATAAAAGTAATAAACTATGACCTTATGAAGCATAAAGCACTGTACCAAAATGTGTTTACGAGTGAATTCTGATAAAAATCTAAAGAAGAAATTTCCCACAATCTCTTCCAGAAGAAAGAACTAGAGAGAAACTTTCCCAGGTCCCTCAACCCTAAACCAAATCCAGTGAAAAAGAATCTTTGTATTAAAACAGTAGACCCATTCATCTTATATGCATCTATACAAAAATCCTCAAAAATTATCTAAACAAACCCCAATCTATTAAAATAATTTTACAACATAACTAAGTTGGATTTACCACAAGTAAGCAAGGCTATTTTAACATTGGTCAGTCGGTTTTTGTGACCCACCGTATTGAATGCAAAACCAAAATCTCATCAAGTTTCTATCCAACAAATCAAAAACATATTCCCACACCATCTATACGTGATGTTTATAGTGATTTTTATCTGTATTTTCCAAGTATGAAAGTGTCTGATATGTCCACCAGTAGATGAGTTATAAATCCATTGTGCTACCTCCAAACAAAGGAGTATCACACAGCAATAAGAAAAAAAATGTGCATGAACTTGAAATGTATACCATTAAGGGAAAATAATTCCAAATAAAGGGCTATGTGTTGTTGTAACATAATATTCGAGGGAAGGCTAAATAATGGAGAAAATAATGGTTTTTGCAGGTTAGTTTGAAGGATTATGAATAGAAGGAACTTAGGTAGTTTTCAGTATATTAAAACTGTTCTGTGTGATATTAAAGTGGTGGATATATCATTATACATATTTCCCCAAACACAGAGAATGTAGAATACCAACAGTGAACTCCAGCCTATGAGATGGATTTTGGGTCTGTGTATGTTTATTGGATGTTGTGAATTGGTCCACTCTGGAGAAGCCTGTCCATGTATGGAGAGAGTGTCTGGCCCACTGTGGAGGAGCCTGCTCATGTATGGAGGTAGTATCTGGTCCACTGTGAAAGAACATGTCCATGTATGGAGACAGTGGCTATACAAAATTTCTCTGCAGTTTCTCTTATTTGCTTATGAGCCTCAATGTTATCTAAAGAATAAAAAAGAGTTCATTGATGAGTGCTCTTTATTTTCTGTAAACTTGTTCCTAAGAATCAAAAATGTTACTAAACTAAATGCAATAAAATTGAAAACAGTGGCTTTTATATATGTATGCAAATGTTCTACTTATCAGATAAGATATGAAAGTGTGTGTGTTCATGTTATTATTCCCTAACGAGTTTGCAGACATTTTATTCATGGGCCATTAACAAGTATAAAATCAATGTCTAAAGTTGTATGTCTTTAATGTGTTTGACACCAAAGAAAATTTTAAAATGTTATAAATAAACAGAGACCAAAGAAGAACTCATTAATTTATTAATGTTTAACATGCTTTAAATGTCAAAGATGTCACTACTGTGTATTGAGGGCATAAGACCTGTAGGTGCAGCATGAGGCAATGATCAATATCATTCTAACAGCACCTGGGTACTGGGAAAAACCGCTCTGCCTTTGCACACTGGAGCAGGGCATATACTTTCTATTGTATGTTCTTAGGAATTTTCAATCTTTAGGATATTCTAGGGATCTTCTCTTTTTTTAAAAAAAGATGTATTTATTGTAACTTTACGTGTATTTTACCTGCGTGCATGTGTTCCACATACATGCAGTGCTCATGGAGACCAGAAGAGGGCGATAGATACTGTGGAACTGAAGTTAGCTGTCCTGTGGGTGCTGGTCACTGAACTCAGGTAGATTATCTACAAGAGCAGCAAGTGCTCTTAACCCCTGAGCCAACTTTTCAGCTCCAGGAACTTGTCTTAAAGTTAAATTTTCATAAACATATTTTTTTCTATAGAACCTATATATTCTACAGAACACACAAGACTTGGGTGGCTATACATCAGAATAAGAATCCTTCAGAATAAGTGTTCTATTAACAGACCCTAAGTGAAACAAAAGTATCTTACTTTAAAATTGCTAACAGCTAACATTGACAAAAATATTAACAGTGACATGTTCTAAGCCACGGTGTCCTTTTTTCCTCATAAAATAATTGATTGAAATAATATAAGCTATAGGGGCAGGATAGACGGCTCAGTAGTTAAGGGTGCATACTGCTCTTGCAAAGGAGTTGAGTTTGGTTCCCAGCAGTCATGTTGGGTGGATCACACTCACCAGCAACTCTAGCTCCAGAGACTCCGAGGCCCTCTTATGTCTTTCATGGGTACCTGCACACATACGCCATATACTCACACAGCCGCAGATATACACACGAATTAAAGTGGTTAGTTAAATAATGCATGCAATATTCATATAAAAGCTGGTCATTTTGTCAGACGGTGCTGGCACACACCTTGAATCCCAGTACCTGGGAGGCAGAGGCAGTTGAATCTTTGTGAGTTCAAGGCCAGCCTGGTCTACAAAGTGAGTTCTAGGATAGTCAGGACTAAGACTACACAGAGAAAACCTGTCTCAAAAAACAAAAACCAAACAAGCAAAAAAAGCTGGCCATCATATATATATATATATATATATATATATATATATATATACACAAATAAATGTATCTAGTATATATAACATATACTATATATGTATATAATGAGCATGTTAAAATTGGCATAAATTATTTGATTTTTTCTTAACATTGGAGAATATTTAAGAAATGACATTTAGGTTACAGTTTGGTGAATTAACCTCCCAGAATGACTTTCTTCCTTCCTCTATAAAATTATCCTGGACAGAATGTTTTCTACATAAAGAAAAGGAGCAAGAATTATTGTCTATCTTCATTTTACATCAACACTCAGATTTATTTTTATCTGGGTTATACATAAAGTTAATTTGACTAAAATGTTCAAATCAAGAGGCTTGAGAAATGGCTCAGTGGTTAAGAGTACAAACTGCTCTTCCAGAGGACTCAAGTTTGGTTTCCAGCACCCAGTGCTCCCAGTCACTTGCAAGTCCAGAGACTCCACTACCTTTGGCTTTTATGAACAACTACACTCAGTGCATGGCACATACACATAATTAAAAATGAATTTAAACTATTCAAACCATGGCAACAGGAAAAAAATGCAATAGTCATTATACTCATTGGTTTTAGAATACACAGACCACAGCCTTCAGGTAGAGTAGGTAGAAGTGGAATAGGGAAGAAAAGTGTGACCACAGGTCATCCGTACAGACTGAAGATAACTGTGCAATCTTCAGAGGATGCAATGTGAGCAGACGGTCGAGGTCTGCATCTGGTGGATGCAGTCATCAAAGGATTCCCTGCTCTGTGCACCCCAATGCTCTGATAAATAGACTTTTCCATTATTGTAAAGTTTCAATCACTAAAACAAAAGGAGCATAAAAGCTTTTTCAATTTTATAATAAAGACATGTCAATACTTATTAGAGTGTATGGTTTTCATATAAGTATGGGTTATTATTAGTGTATACAAGCTAGCTATGAACAAAAAATATTCTATGTGAAATTACAGTAACAGAAATACAGTAGAACAGTAACAGAAATACAGTTGCCTTTTTATTTTCTACCTCAGACAGACTTGTTTTTGCCCTGTTCTGTGGTTTAGTTTTGCATTATGGTTACTTACAGATATCATAATTTAAATAATCTGGTGCTGCAAGAAATAGCACCTCGCTAAAGGAAATCACCAGGTAGGCACTAACAACACAGCTGTCTGAAACTTCTCTGGAAGCACTCTGAGGTATCACAGAAAAGGCAATTACAGAGGGGAAACATGGCTGACACAGAGTAGGAAAAGAGCAGACGTGTTTGCTTTCTTTTCCTTAGTCAACAACACATACTGTGCTGTGTGCTCCAAACTTAACTGGACAAATTTACTGGAAGAATGGCAAAAGTGTGACTATAACAGCTCAGGTTTCAGAGCATTTAACGACACCCTGATTCCTGAAAGAGGCACCATGTGGAGCTACCTGCAGGTTTACTCAAAGAAGAATGATCTGTATGTTTCCTTCCAGGCTTGTAAATTCTTCTGAGTGGAAAGTACACCATGTGGAACTTGCAATTTGCATCGTGCAACTTGTCTTGGGGAGGATGTATTCAACGTATCTCAGTTTTCAGGAGGTTTTCTGACTCTGTGGTGCATTTCAGAAAGACCTTTGCATTGGCCGCATTGCTAAATGTTCTTAATGCCATCTGCTGCATGATTCCTGCTACTGTAAGGGAGTACTGTAGCTTTACAAGTGTTTATGAAACTTGGAGCTGACCCCATAGCTATTAATTCAAAATCCACACGTGGAAAAAATCACGCCTTAATAGACTCTGACAAGAAATAGTCTTTGAAAGTATTGTAGAAATGGTTAGCAATTACGATTAGCTCAGTGATTTTTTTTTTTACTTTAAAGTATATTTTTAATGAACTCCATTTATTGTGCATTTAGAATGTGTGTATGTAAGCAATTCACCTGGTAGGTGATTTAGCCTTACCTTCATCTCTTCTACAGTAAAGGTATTGTCTTTCAGCTTGTTTAAACAAGTAATTAACCTCTTGGATTTGGCAGCAGCAAAAATAACTCAGTGGAACCAGTAATGAATTCTACTGAGGGACAATCGCACAGCTTAATTAATTAAAGGGCTTCTTTTCACTTAAAAAAGAAATAGGATAGATATAGAAAGACATTAAAAGGCAGATGAACCCATTACTCAGAAGAGAATTTCCCAAGATACACATTGATAGGTAACTACTGTCAGTCAGGAGAAAATGCTGCTTGTGACTGGGTCATTGTGATGAACAGGGAAGCTTGTGTCCACGTATTCAGCACTGACTCCCTGGTCAGCCACACCCTTTGGAGGTATTGTCTTTAACCCTTATGTATCTATATCCCTTACATTATTTCCTTACCTTGATCATTATATAACACCCATTTCTGAAAGATCTGCTGTGTACTGGATTAGCTGACTAGGTTCTTGCATCTATTCTGGTTTTAATCTGTCCCCTTGCTCTCACTGTGAGGGTCATTACTTCCTTTAAGACTTGAGAGACTAGGCATTAGCCAACTTCATTGTTCAGCAGATGCTGGTCTAGTGTTGGTATTACCTCGTCTTCACAGTTCCTTAGATTGAGTGCAAAGACCTACATGGTGAAAAGAGAGCATCATACCCTTCAAGTTTTTGTCCTGTTCTGTGGTTTAGTTTTGCATTATGGTTACTTACAGATATAATTTAAATAATCTGGTGCTGCAAGAAATAGCACCTTGACCGTCTGCTCACATTGCATCCTCTGAAGACTGCACAGTTATCTCCAGTCTGTATGGATGACCTGTGGTCACACTTTTCTTCCCTATTCCACTTCTACCTATTCTACCTGAAGAGCTTGCCACAATACCCACACACATATGTACACACACACACAACAAATAAAATGTAACTTAAAATGAAATAAAAGTGTCTAAGCATCAGATAACTGAAGAGGATTGCCCCTGCGTATATCTCTTAGATGAGCAACTAGCATCATCACAAGCATTGTAACTGGCTCTTTCCATGATCTAGATCATTGCCTTTCCTCCAACTTCACTAGAGACCACTCTCGTCTGCCAAATATCTGGAATAGTCAGGAATCCTATTCCCCAGAGTGTCTTAAAATCTTAGCTCTCTAAAAAGTACACAAGCCATTTGCTCAATATTGGAAACGAAGCAGACTGTGTAATAATACAAAAGGTGTTTAATTATGTATAAAACAAATCATAGTTGCAAAATCAGAGGAAATTAGTGAGAGACTGCAAGAGCTAATGCAACCACAAGCAGTAACCATATTGTAAAAATACTTAGATTCAAAAAAATCCCTTAAAAATCAGCCATTGGGTTGCCTTGTCCAGCCTCAATATGAGGGCTTTTGCCTTGTCTTATTGCATCTTGTTTTATCCTGGCTGACTGTCATCTCTGAGGCCTATCCTTTTCTGAAGAGGAAATGGAGGGTTGGATCTGGAGGAGAGAGGAAACTGTGGTTAGAATATATTATATGAGAGAAGAATCTATTTTCAATGAAAAAAATCAGTCATTTATAAAATAATCACTATGAAAATAATGTTTATATTTATCTTTTTTAAAATTACATTTTATTTATTTGTTTGTTTAGTGGTGTGTGTGTGTGTGTGTGTGTGTTTGTGTCACAAGACAACTTACAGAAGTCAGTTCTCTCCTTCCACCATGTGAAACCCAGAGACTGAATTCAGATCATCAAGCTTGGCAACAGGCCACTTACCTATTGAGTCATGTTGCTAGTCTTGACTTTTCTTTTATATACACTAAGAATACATATTAATGTATATACAACATTGAAATCCACAAAGTGCAGTTCAAATGTTATGTACTTTGCTTTCTATGAGTTCTTGCCATCTACCCTAAGACTATTAGGAAGAGGGCATTTCAGAATCCTTCTTTGTTTCTGTATCAGACCCAATATGTAGGACTACTATAATCAGACTATTAAGAATAGGCTGCAGAAATGGCTCAGCAGTTAAGAGTTGATGCTCTTGTAGAGGACTCAAGATTAGCTAATGCAGCCACAACAAGCAGCTCATCACCCCCTATAGCTTCAGTTCCAGAGGATCTGACACCCTCTTCTGGTCCCAATGGGAAAACACACACACACACACACGCACGCACGCACACACGCATGCGCACATGCACACAGTGTAAAAATAAAATAAATGTTTAAAAGATACAATTAAAAAGCTACTGTACTCTATCAGAGATCTCCTTTCTTTCAAATTCCTTGCAGTGTCCAAGGCTCTATGCTCTTCTTGCACTCTTCTGTATCCAAATGACCTGATAAACTTGTAGTTTATCTACTGTAAAAGTATAATATAAGACTTAGCCACATGGATGGAGTGGTACCTTGAAGCTAAAACCATCCATATTCACAGGGCACACAACCAGGCTGTGCAGTACACAGTCAGCTCATTCTTACTTATGTGAGTTGTACATATTATTTACGCTGGTGTGTTCACTTGACATTGTTTACCCTATCATTGTTCTTGAGAAAATGATAGCGCAACTGATAAAGGACTCAATTCACCCTATTCTTAATCCATCAAATTCGATAACACATGTGTTTAAAAGAGCCTCACCCCAAATGTATGATGGCTACTTTACAAATCAGTATCAGACCTGGCCATCATATGGATTCCTGAGAAGATCTTCTCTTACTATGTTCAAAGTCAGGATCAAGAGTAAAAATCTCCAATTGTTTAGGTTTAGTTTCCTTTCTGGACTTTGCCCTCATTCTTTAAGGTATGCTTCACAGCTACCTCTATCATGACATAGTTAATATCTTGTCTAAATCCTTATGTACATTATCCCAAAACATTATCAATTATTTTTATTTCTTTCTTAACACTCTATTTAGTCTTTCCTTCCTGCCCTGGCCTACATATTCCTCTCTTTCAGACATCTTCCATGTCCACAGCCTCTGTCAATGCCTCTTCCCCTTTCAGAAACAGGGGTGGGGTGTCCTAAAAGCCTTCCAAACAGAGAAGAAAGAAAAAATAAAGAAACAAAAATTCATTCCAGTGAGATGAATGAAGATAAAATTTTGAGAAATAAGTTAGTATCAAGCAGAAATAAGTTTGGGATTTTACTGTGATTGAAGAATGGATTGACTATTTTCCAGCCAATAATAGTCTAACAAAACCTTGGAGAGAAAAAAAGGGGGGCTTGGAAAAACCACAGTGATCACAGGAACAAACTGCTTCTGACAGTCTTTTTAGTGTTTTATCAAATATCAAATATAAATATCTATCAGCAGAAAAAAAGTGTCTATCAGCAGAAAGGTGAAGAGGCATCCCAGGGCTGTATTAGATTTATTAGTTCTTCAGCTCTTACAATTTAAACTGGAGTTTGATCTCACAAAAGCACACACTCCATTCAACCCTCAAGGGTTGGCAGATCCACATTTCTAGCCCTCAAACAGAAGGTGGGTTTCTCAATAAAAAAAAATGTGAGCCTGTGGCAAGATAAGCATTCTCTATGTATTAAATCAAGGATGCCCAAACACTCTACACATGTAGAGTGAGATAGGTCATTTGTGTCTTTTATTCAAAAAGGTTTATTTATTTTTATTTTATATAAAGGAGTGCTTTTGCCTGTTTGCATATACATGCACTGTATGCATGCTTGGTGGCTGAGGAAGCCGGAAGAAGGCTCTGGATCCCTGAAACTAAAGTTACAAATGTTTGGAAGCCCACATATGGGTACTGGCAATTAAACCCAGGTCTTTTGCAAGAGTAGCCAGTACTTTTAACTACTGAGCCATCTCTCCCAACACTATTTGTGCATATATGTGTATGTATATACATGTTTTTCAAGACAGGTTCCCTGGTAGTTTTGGTGCCTACCCTGGATCTCGCTCTGTAGACCAGGCTGGCTTTGAACTCACAGAGATCCTTCTGCCTCTGCCTCTCTAGTACTGGGATTAAAGGTGTGTGCCACTGCCACCCAGCCCTATTTGAATATTTATTGATCTAGTTATTATATAGAATATTGTTGAGAATTATAGATATTTTTGATTTCCCTTATAATTCATTTATCTGATTATAATGTTTATTAATGTCTATCTAATAAGTCTTATGGAGTAAGAGGAGAGTTATTAGAGGAAATACACCTTCTGATTTGCTGCATTCTAGCACCATGTAACATATTATAACCACTTAACATTTAGTATTAAAAAGTCATCTATAATTATCTTTTTTAATCTACTGTCTTATATATCTAAAAATAGAAGAAAGGGCTAGAGAAATGGTTGAGAAGTTAAGAATGTGTCCTTCATCCTTCTGCTGTATACCAAAAATACATCTCAACATCAAAGATAAGCCTTATCTCAGAGGAAAAAGTCAGAAAAAAATTTCCCTAACACACAGACCTAAGAAGCAAGCTGGTGTAGCTATCTAACAAAATAGACTTCAAACCAAAACTAATCAAAAGAGATAGAAAAAGGCATTTCATACTCATCAAAGGAAAAATTCACTAAGATGATGTCTCTATGCTGAACACCTATGCCCCAAATGCAAGGGCATCCACACTTGTAAATAAAACATTACTAAAGCTTAAATCACAAATCCAACTTCACACATTAATAGTGGGAAACTTCACTCTGTCCAACGGACAGATCATGCAGACAGAAACTAAGCAGAGAAATAACAGAACTCACAGCCATTATGATTCAAACAGACCTAACAGATATCTATGAACATTTCACCCAAATACAAAAGAATATACCTTCTCAGCACCTCATGAAACCTTTTCCAAAATTAACCATATACTCAGGTACAAAGCAAATCTCAACAGAGACAGGGGGAAAAAAAGGAATAATATAGATGGAAATTCCTCCAGTCCTGCCCAGGCCCGCGGTGTAGATGAATCTCTCCCATGCATGTCCTGCAGCCGCTTGGTCCAAAGTAAACACACAGAGGCTTATACTTACAAACTGTATGGCCTATAGGTCAAGTTTCTTGCTAGCTAGTTCTTATAATTTAACCCACTTCTATTAATCTATATGTTGCAACATGGCCGTGGTGTTACTGGTCTGTGAGCAACTTGTTGCTCCTTGGACAGCGGGCTGGTGTCTCCCTTACTTTCCTTTCTTCTTTCACTATCTCTCTTAGATTTTCCCACCTGGCTCTATCATGCCATGACATAGACCAATGCAGCTTTATTTATTAGCCAATGGGAGTAACACATATTCACACCATACAGAAAGATATCCCACAGCAGAATAGCCCTATATTTTCTCTGTATTATACCCACCAGGGATTAAAGATGGATTTCAACAACAGAAAGAACAGAAAGCCTACAAACTCATGGAAATTCACCGACTTTCTACTGAGTAACCACTGGGTCAAGGAAGAAATAAAGACTTCCTGGAATTCAATGAAAGTGAATTCACAACCTACCCAAACTTATGGAACACAATGAAAGCAGCGCTAAGAGGAAAGTTCATAGCACTAAGTGCCTCCATAGGAATTTGTAGAGATCACATACTAGTGAAATTAAGAGGACACCTGAAAACTCTAGAACAAAAAGAAGCAAGCACACCCAAGAGAAGTAGTCAGCAGGAAATAATTAAACTGAGGGCTGAAATCTGTAAAATAGGAACAAAGAGAACAATATTCAAACTAACTTAGAGGCAGAAAGAGACTATCCAAGTTAACAAAGTCAGAAACAAAAGGATGGCATAACAAGAGATTCTGAGGAAATCCAGAGAATCATTAGGTCACACTTCAAAAGTCTGTACTCTAAAAGAAATGGGCACATTCCCTGATAGAGATCCCTTACCAAAGTTGAATCAAGATCAGATAAACAGTTTAAATTGACCTATAATTCCTAAGGAAATAGAAGAAGTCATCAAAAGTTTAGATTTAGTTTAGGTTTAGATGGTTTTAAAGAATTCAACCAGACTTTCAAAGAGTGAATACCATTACTCCTTAAATTATTCCATAAAATAGAAACAGAAGGAACATTGCCAAATTCTTTCTATGGGACACAGTCACCCTGTTAACCAAACCACACAAAGACTCAACAAAGAAAAAGAATTACAGACCAATTTCACCCATAAATATTGATGTAAAAATATTCAATAAAATGCTGGCAAACTGAATCCAAGAACACATCAAAAAGATCATCCACCATCATCAAGTAGGCTTCATCCCAGAGATGTAGGTATGGTTCAACAAATGAATATCTATCAATGGAATACACCATATAAACAAACTGAAAGAAAAAAAATATGATCATCTCATTAGATGACGGAAAAGCCTTTGACAAAATCCAACATCCCTTCATGATAAAAAGTCTTGAAGATATCAGGGATACAAGAGACATACCTAAACATAATAAAAGCAATATACAGCAAGCCACTTGCCAACTTCAAATTAAATTGAGAGAAACTCAAAGCAGTTCCAATAAAATCAGGAACAAGACAAGGTTGTCTACTCTTTCCATATCTCTTCAATATAGTACTTGAAGTTCTAGTGAGAGCAGTAAGACAACTAAAGAAAATCAAGGAGATACAAACCAGAAAGGAAGAAGTTAAAGTATCTTTATTTGAAGATGATATGATAGTATATATAAGCAACCCCCAAAATTCTACCAGAGAACCTCGATATACACCCCTTTAGTCAAGTGGCTGAATACAAGATTAACTCAAAAAATCAGTAGCCCTCCTAATACAAATGATATACAGGCTAAGAAAGAAATGAGGGAATCAACACCCTTCACACTAGCCTCAAATAATATAAAATGTCATGGTGTAACTCTAACCAAGCAAGTGAAAGACCTGTATGACAAGAAAGTCAAGTCTTTGAAGAAAGAAATTCGAAAAAGTATCAGAAAATAGAAAGATCTCCCGTGTACATGAATTGGTAGGATTAACATGGTAAAAGTGACGATCTTACCAAAAGCAATCTACAGATTCAATGCAATCACATTAAAACCCCAACACAATTCTTTTTTATGATTATTTTATTTTATTTTACAATACTATTCAGTTCTACATAACATAACAGCCACAGATTCCCTTGTTCTCTCCCTTCCTGCCCCCCTTCCCTTCCCCCCAGCCTACCTCCCATTCCCATCTCCTACAGAGCAAGCCCCCCCCCCCAAGGACTGAGATCGACCTGATAGACTCAGTCCAGGCAGGTCCAGTCCCCTCCTCCCAGAGTGAGCCAAGCGTCCCTGCATGAGTCCCAGGTTTCAAACAGCTAACTCATGCAATGAGCCCAGGACCTGGTACCACTGCCTAGATGCCTCCAAAACAGATCAAGCCAATCAACCCCAACACAATTCTTTCAGACAGACCTTGAAAGAACAATACTCAACTTCACAGGGAAAAACAAAAAACCCAGTATATCTAAAACAGTCTTGTACAATAAAAGAACTTCTAGAGGTATAACAATTCCCAATTTTAAGCTCTACCACAGAGTTTCAGTTATACAAAACAAAATAAAAGACTGCATGGTGTTGGCATAAAAACAGACAGGTGGATTAATGGAATCAAATTGAAGACTCAGACATATAGATGTAATTCTGAATGGTTTTATTAAATAATAAACACAGAGCCAAATGCAGAGTTAAAAGCCCCAGAGGTCAGAGAGCAGTAGTTAAGAGCTGAGATCAAGACCGCCTTTTTTATTTGTTTGTTTGTTTGTTTGTTTTGTGTTTTGTTTTTCGAGACAGGGTTTCTCTGTGTTGCTTTGTGCCTTTCCTGGAATTCACTTGGTAGCCCAGGTTGGCCTCGAACTCACAGAGATCCACCTGGCTCTGCCTCCCAAGTGCTGGGATTAAAGGTATGTGCCACCACCACTCGGCTCAAGACCGCCTTCTTACCACCCACTGCTGCTGCCATTCTTCCCCTGAGAAAGAGACCTACTTCCTGTGTGTCTATCTTTTGATTGACTTTCTGTTCTGCCTTCTCATTAGTTGTAAACCCAACCACATGATCTCCTTGTCACTGCCTATCTATACAGACCTCCAGGTCTCTATGGTTGGTATTAAGATTAAAGGTGTGTGTCTCCAGGCTGGCTGTGTCCTTGAACACACAGAGTTCTGCCTGACATGTAATCGGGATTAAGGGTGTGTGCAACCACTGCCAGACTTCTGCTAAATGGCTTGTTATTAGCTCTGACCCCCAGGCACTTTTATTTATTAACATACAAATAAAATTACATTTCAGCACAAATAGAATATCACTATAGACCCAGACATAAATCCAATGGACACCTGACTTTCAACAAGGAAACCAAAATTATGCACCTTCAAGAAATGGTGCTGGTCTAACTGGATGTCTGCATGTAGAAGAATGCAAATATATCCATATCTATCACCCTGCACAAAACTCAAGTCCAAGTGGATAAAAAAAAACCTCAACATAAATTCAGATACACTAAACCTGGTATCTAGAAAATTATTATGGTCTAGCCTTAATAATCTTCTTCCCAGGGACCCAGAAGAGAAGCTATGAATGGTGCAAATTATTTTCTGGAAAAGTATCTAAGCACACTGAAGCTCTTTCATCGATCTACTTTATTCCTCTGGGATAAAATTATGTCTACACAATTTCAGTTCTGGTCTCATGCCTAGCTCCTTGCCTGATTTCTCTCTACATTTATCTGCTGTCCCCTCTAAGTTCTATCTTAATTCTCTCATTTTAGTTCTGCCCCATTTTGGTCTTTCTCATTTTGTTCTTAACCATCTGGCTCTTCCTCATCTTCCATCTCATTCTTCTAGTTCTCCAGTCAAAATCCTCTCCAAGTCTCTGAGGTTTACAGTTATATACCCATGCAATAGCAATGCTCTAGCTAAAGCAAGGTCACCAGACTTGAATTCTTACAGGGTCATAAAGACAGACAAGAAATTTCCTCAGGCAGTGACCATCAGGCTTTCTTTTACAACCTAAAGGGGAGTCATAAAGGAAGAAGTCAACTAAGAGTGAAAATCAGTTAATATATCAGAAAAAGGGAATTAATGTGTTCAAACTACATTCGTAGAGGTGGTTAAAAATGTTAGGAGTCTATAATGTTATTATAAGTGCCACTAAGGATGTATAAGAAAGGAGGGTCTGAGCTTAATTTGCCTTAATTCAGGAGATCGTTTGGCCTTGGATGCTTGGCAGGTATCTCAGATAAAATATACTGTTATGAGTTCTTGAAAGCATACATAGTATACAAGAAAATCATTGAAGGAATTGGCTAATATATATACAAAAGCTAAAATACCATCAAGACTTCTTAAGCCATGGCTTGACCTTCTGAATTTTTCCAAGTAGTAGCTTTTGTGATTGTAGTTGGATTCCATTACATTTTTCCTGCAGCTTGCAGCACTGATAGAAGAAAAAGTGGGAAACAGCCTTGAACACATTAGCACAGGAGACAACTTCCTGAACAGGACACCGATAGTGCAGACACTAAGACTGACAATTAATAAGTAGGAAACGCTTCTGTAAGGTAAAGAACACCATCAATAAGACTAAAAGGTGGTGTACAGAATAGGAAAAGATCTTCACCAACCCCACATCTGACAGAGGGATGATTTCCAAAATACATAAAGAACTCAAGAAACTGTACTTCAACAAACCAAATAATCCAATTAAAAATGGGATATAGATCTAAACAGAGAATTCTCAACAAAAGAATCTCAAATGACTGAGAAACATTTAAAGAAATGTTCAGCATCCTTAGCCATCCAGGAAATGCAAATCAAAATGACCCTGAGATTCCATCTTACACCTGTCAGAATGAATAAGATAAAAAAACACAAGTGACAGCCTATGTTGGAGTTGATGAGGAGATAGGGAACACTCCACAAGGAGTGCAAACTTATATAGCCACTCTGGCAATCAATATTGCAGTTTCTCAGAAAACTGGAAATCCATCTACCACAATACCCAGCTATTATATCACTCTTGGGCATATAACCAAAGGATGCTCAATCATACCACAAGGACACTTGCTCAACTATGTTACAGCAGATTTATTTGTAATAGCCAGAACCTGGAAACAGCCTGGATGTCCCTCAACTGAGGAATGGATAAAGTAAATGTGGTACATTTACACAAGTATTGCTCAACTATTAAAAACAATGACTTACAGGAAATATGCAGGCAAATGGATGCAACTAGAAAAAAATCATCCTGAGTGAAGAAATCCAGACCCCGAAAGGCGTACCTGATATGTACCCACTCATAAGTGGATATTAGCTATAAAATAAAGGATAACTATACTACAACCTACAAACCCAGAGAGACTAGGTAACAAGAAGGTTTCAAGGGAGAATGCCCAGATCTCCCTGGTAAGGGAAAAATAGAAGAGATTTCCTGAGTGGATGGTAGGCAGGTGGGGATGGGAATAGGTCAGGTTGGGGATAGAGTACTGAAAGAAAGTCCTGGAAAGTGGGAGGGGGGAATTTCACATTCAGGTGCAAGGGAATCATATTGGTAAAATTATTAAGGCCACTCCACGTAGTTAAAAGGGAGGATTATTTAGTGGCATAACTTACAAATGAAGGGATAGGTAGGGTCTGGGAAAGACGTAGCACAGTCTGCCAGTGTTCTCTGGAGAACCTCCAGCATCCAGGATCCCAGAACCAGGAGTGACTGCATCCGGATCTCGGGTCTTCGGGGTCCTCTCTTGGCCCCGTGTTGTAGGTATGACAGTTACCAAAGCCTCAATGGGGGTTGGAACTTCCAGATCAAGGTTGGAATGGCTACTCACTACAGAATCATCCCAGGAGTCTACAAGGATGATCCCAGCTAAGACTCCTAGCAGTAGTGGACACGGAGCCTGAACTGGCTATCTCCAATGACCAAGCAAGATTTCCTGTGGAGGGATCAGGACACCAACCCATTCACATACCCTTTGACCTACAGTCTTCCCTGCCTATGGGTAGTGCTGGGGTAAGGATGGCACAGATAGAGAGGGAATGGCCAACCATGGCTGGTCTAGCTTAAAACCCATGACAGGAGACTAAGCCCACCCCTGACACTGCCTGGAGTGGCAGGACCCTGAGTTTGCATGACCCCTAGACCTAATATAGAACAAAACCCAGAACTGGAGAAAACAATTGTTAATTTAATGACGCCTAACAATGTTCTGCTATATTCAGAGATTGGTGCCTGGCCCAAGTTTCATCAGAGAGGCTTCATTCGCCAACTGACATAAACAGATGTAGACCACAGCCAACCATTAGGCAGAGCTTGGAGAATCCTGCAAAAGATGGAGAGAAAAGATTATAAGACCAGAAAAGTCAAAGATACCGTAAGAAAACCCACAGACCAATTAACCTGGGCTTGTAGGAGCTTACAGAGATTGATTTGACAACCAGAGAGTCTGCATGGAATTGACATAGACACTCTGCATACATGCTACAGTTGTGTAGCTTGGTCTTTTTTGGGACTCCTAACAGTGGGATCAAGGGCTGTCTCTGACCCTTTTACTGGCTTTTGAGACCCAACTCCTCATACCCAGCCTTAATACATGAGGAAGTGCTTAGTCTTATTGAAACTTGATATGCCATGTTTTGTTGATACTTATGGGATGCCTGCCCTTTCTTGAACAGAAATGGAAGAGAAATGTATTGGAAGTGGGGATAGAGGGTGGGTGGGCGAGAGGAAGTGGAAGGAGGGGAGAGAGGAGAAACTGCTAATGGGATGTAAAATAAATTAAAGAAAAAAAAAGGAACATGTACTGCTCTTGCAGAGGACCTGAATTAGGTTGACAATCACTTGTAACTCCAGCTGCAGGGGCTCCTACACCTCTGCCCTCTGTGTGCACCTGCCCTTATGTACACATATCACCCACATAATAAAAACAAATCTTTAAAGGAAGGAATAATTTGGGGACATGAAACCAGTTTTCCCCATTCTAAAGGAAAATATAGAAAAAGAGCAAGAATAGATGAATGAAAACAAACACCTAAAATCTACAAGTGAATGAGACTAGTAGACATATAGTTCTGATTTAACGCGATCTAAACCTTAAAAATAAAACATTTCAGACTGTCATCAATAGCACATAAGAATTCTAGTTCCCCTGCAACTCACCAATACTGAGTCTTTTTAATTTGAGCCATTAAACCATGCTTTTAATACCAGTACTTGAGTGCCAGATGCAGGAGAATCTCTGTGAATTCAAGGCCAGCCTGGTCTGCATAGTGAGTTCCAGACTAGCCAGGGATATAATGAGGCCCTGTCTAAAAAAAAAGAATAGATGTATTGCTATACGTTGCATGTATTTACTTTATGATACCTTAATAACTAATGTTATTTTTTTACCTTTCCCTGTTTTTATTTACAGTGTGACTATATTTTGTGGGTTACCTATTAAATATCTGTCCACTTTAAAATTAAGGTACATTTTTTATTATCATTATGTTTTGTAAATTCAGATTTTGTCCATCCAGCTAGTGGTAGACAATGATTGAATAAATTCTATAATTAATATTTTAGTTACAAGAAAACCACAACCCACCAACCTCTGGTTAAGAGGTTGATTGAGATCAAACTCATTTTCAATGGTGTATTCCATTTTAAAAACAATGTGTACTTGTATATTTTGCCACTTTTTTCCTCTTTGGTTTGTATCTCTTTTATTAATTTGCATAATTAATTGTATATCAAGGGTATGAGTTTTTCCTAAGTCAAAAATACCATCTTCTATTCCGGGCTTCATTTTAAATGATTTTTAAGTACCTTTTGTTGAACAAGAATCTCATACTATACTTGAATGTATTTGTTTCCCTTTTGTGGTTAGTACTTTTTGAGAAATATTTGTTCCCAGATCTCCTGGTAAATTATCACAACCTCATCCCTTTATCTTTATCTCTTTGCCTATGTCACTTTTGTGCTCCCTAATATGGTTGATAGACATGATGTGATGGAGGAGCCCACCCTTTATTTTGTTCAATGGTAATTACTGGGCTGTCCCTTTCTATTTGTATACACACACACACACACACACACACACACACACACACACACACACACACACACCATATAATGTGTGTGTGTGTGTGTGTGTGTGTGTGTGTGTGTGTGTGTGTGTAGGTCAGAGGACAACTTGCAGGATTCGGTTCTCTTTTTCTACCATACGAGTTCCAGAGATTTAAATGCAGGTTGTCTGGCTTCTTAGCAGGCTCCTTTTACCTGTGGAACCATCTCATTGTGCCTGTTCTTTTTTTTCAATTGTTCTTTCCCACTTACTTTCTCTATTAACTTCTTAGTTCAATGTCCTTATATGTCTCACTTCCTATCTGTTACTTATTAGTGATACAAATTGTTCATACCCAGTACAAATCGACGCTACCTTTCCATGCTTCCCAAACTAGAATTATGCACAACTTCTCTTGCCTGTTAGTCCCCTGTTATTCTTAAATATTTTGTGATAGGGAAATAATTTTGATCCTGAAGTAAATCCTCTAGGATTTCTTTTTAGTGCAGTTTTCATGAGAGTAAATATTTCAAATGATATCATTATCAGCTTCCTGTTTGAAACTGAAAATATCAGTGTTAACTTTTGGCACTCCTGGTGGCTGCTATAGAGTTCATTGTCAAGTAAGCTACTGCTTTCTAGGCAATACACATTTATTTACCTACTGCATTTAAACTTTTGCTTTCCTTTATATATTAACCATTTTCACAATCATATGTCTGAATAATCTTTAGCTCAAATGTTATTGTGATAAGTGGATTCATATGTAATTGTAAGACATTTTCATAGAACTTTCATCCAGTAACTGATCGAAGCAGATGGAGAGATCCACAGCCAAGCACTGGGCCAACCTCCTGGAGTCCAGTTGAAGAGAGGAAGGAGGGATCAAGACCATGATGGGGAAACCCACAGAGACAGTTGACCCCAGCTCGTGGGAGGAGCTCATGGACTCTAGAACAACAGCTAAAGACCCTGCACGGGACCAACCTAGGGCCTTTGCATGTGGGTGACAGTTGTGCAGCTTGGTCTGTTTGTGAGACCCCTAGCAGTAAGACCAGGATCTGTCCCTGGCACATGAATTGGCTTTTGGGAACCTTCTCCCTGTGGTGGGATGCCTAGTGAAGCATAGAAGGAAGCTTGGTCCTGCCTCAACTTGATATACCATTCTTTGTTGACTCCCAAGGGAGACCTTACTCTTTCTAAGGAGTGAATTGGGGGGTAGAAAGGAGTTGGGGGAGGGATCAGGAGGACAGGAGGAAGGGGAAACTGGTTGGTTGCACACAAATTGCTAAACGGTCTTATTAATACAAAACTCAGAGCTAGATATTGGGGTGAAAACTGAGAGATCAGAGGAATAGAACAATCCAAGCCACAAGTTCTTACTGCTATGAAATCCTCAGCCCAAGAGAGAGCTACTTCCTGTATACTCAGGACTTATATACCTTTCTATGCCCTGCCATCTTACTTCCTCTCTCTATCCAGCTATATCACTTCCTCTTTCCACCCAGCTCTATCACTTTCTATCTGTCTGTACAGACCTCCAGACCTTTATTAAACTAGTGCTACAATTAAAGGCATATTCTACCACTGCATTACCTCTATGTTTAATACAGTGGCTGGCTTTTTTCTCTGATCTCCAGGCAAGCTTTATTTGTCAGAGCACAGATAAAATATCACCACAGTTGGTATGTAAAATAAATTTAAAAGTTAATAATAAAAAAGATGTAATACAGGCAGTGTTTACAGACCCTTGTCATCCTTACTTTAAATTTTTTATAAGCCCAAAAGATGATGCCACAAGAAAAATAATATTGTGATCCACACATCTTATTCATATCACTCCAGTATTATGTGATTTTATTCGATATGTAAGACCATGTGCTTGTTAGTCTAGTCAAGAAAAAGAATAATGTTGACAACATAAAGACCATTCTTTCCCTTTATACACATTGTTGACAATATAAAGACCACTCTTTCCCTTCATACACACTCCTCAGTCATCTGCAGTCTCCTTGATTTACCAGGACAGATACAAAACTCAGTTCTTTTCAGCATTAGTTTAGGTTGTATCCCATGCTCTAAGCCTTTTGTCATGTTAGGCTGTTCTGAAACATTTATTTCAACCTCGTATCCTGCAGATCAGATCACACACTTTCTTCTTATCTAATTCCATGCTGCCAGCGAGTTCCTAATACTATATAGTTTTATTATGAAGAGAGTTTCCATTTTTTTAAAAACAAGTCCATTTTTGTAAGTTTCTAATTCTCAAGCTTGCTTTTAAAAAATGTGTAGCGTGTACATATACATTGTAATTGTCTATTGATTTCATTACTTGAATTTCTTTATGAATTTTATCGGTTAGTTACTGTTTAGCAGTGAGTCTTTCATTTCTGACTCATCCCGACTATGAGATTTTTAACTCTTGCCAGACTAGAGTTAGATAGAAATAATTGTTTTTCTATTTTCAGGACTGAGAATCTGCCCCTGAGCTTTATGTAAGCTAATCATTAGTTCCCTCACAAATCTACATCCTTAGCTTCAAAATGATTTTCAAAATCTGTCTCCTTGGCCCAGGAGACTGCCACAATCACTATTCAGCTCCTTTAGATGTTTCTTTGGAGAGACAAATATCCTCTAGGTTTACTGGCTTCAACCTTCTAAATGTTCAGTTTACCTTATGTTTTGACCAGATAGAGGTTTACTACCTGCTTAGCTTCCTGTGCCTTTCAGAAATTTTTTAGACATTTAATTTTTTCCATTTGCATCATTATTTTAAGATGAGGAAGACCTACTAAGTAGCATTTGTGATCTTTGAGAGTATGAGCAATTAAAATAGTACTGGTTTAGAAATTGCTTGGGTGCATGCACACACTCACATGTGTACACACTCCCACAAACACAAAATCACACACATACACTCTACCCTGTGGGACACTTCCAAAGACTTTCTTGTAAATGAGTAGGAAAAATTGGCAGATATCATCAGATCAAATAAGGCTATAATAATCTGTAAAATCAACCACACAACTCCAGAGTCTGTGTTTTGTTATTTACTTTTGAGGTTTAAAAAAAAAAAAGATGCACAGATTGCCAGAACTTCTTGGCACACATACAACTAAAACACAGAGTGCAACATGGGGGTGAAGGAGAACAGATTTATTTTCCATATTAAGCCCATAAGTTCATTTACTACTGAAAGTCTAAGGCAACAGAATTTAGAATAATTTAACACATTTTTTCATCTAGTTTTAAAATCCATGCTTTCAAATTACCTACAAGGGAAGATAATCATGAGGCAATTCCATTTAGTGCTTCTTCAGCAGCCTGCTGCATTTTGGAAAAGTTATGAAATGGAGCTTGGAAAGACAAGTGAACAAGAGGTTAGTCCCGCCCAGGGAGCTCATGCCTGGATCTACAGCTAATTTAAGACAGATAACCACAAGGCAACAGAAACTTTCAAATACAACAGATAAGTGAACCTCAACTATGACTCCTTGATTAGCCTTAAGCGAGGCATTAAAGATTCCAAGACCCTTAAAGAGCAGAAATATTATGACAACATTAGTAAGGAAAGACATCAGGGCTCAAATAAAAGGAAGGAAAACTCAGTGTTCATATTTGATAACAATATTCAAATGTAAGAAATATGATATAAGTTTAAACAAAGGGTCAGGTGAGATGTCCATAAGTAAATTGTATTTAGTGTCTCCCAAAACAAGAAACTCACTCACAAAGCTGCACTTTATCTTAAAGACATGTAACCAACTACAGCCATTTAAGATGAAGAAAGTCCAGGAGAGGAAGGATTGGTACATACACATGAGCAGCATTACTTCATTCTTCATTTCTTCTCTCCTACAGAGAAAGATACAATAAGGCCAGAATGTCTCTACACTTAAAAGAATTAAGAAAGAACATTAGAGTTGACTTATTCAAAATCATGACTACAATCATTGCCAAAAGATGCTGCATAGATTAGGAATTGTCTATCTTCTCAGGATACCATATTATGAATTTGAATTTTCTCTATAGCACTCATTGAAGATCGTTTTTTAAATTATTTTCGTTAAATACAGAATCTGCTTTAAAATTTCTATGGAAACATATAAAGTACAGAAATATCAAGGTCACACTTCACCAAACATGTTTACCTGCAACCCAAATTAAAAAGCAATGTATCAGCCTCATTTTATAGTCTCATAAACCCCAGTTTCTGATGTCATCACACTTCCTGGCCATATACCAAACAAGAAGGCAAGGGCCTCCCATGGGGAGGCACATCCAGTAGAGGCAAGTCCAAGCCCCTCCCCCTGGCCATATACCAAACAAATATCATGAGATTTTACATATCACTCTTTGTCACTGAACATTTTCAAATATGTTAACAAAACTATTTGCACAAACTATAATATTTACTTTTACATAACTAGAACTGTAATTCAGTGGAATTCTCAAACATTCCCAAATCTTAATTTTTTTTTGTTCCTGAGGTTCATCAGTGTTGCATGGGGCTGTGATTTATTCTTTTTACTGGATTTACTGTTCCCTAAGAATCTTCCAGTGTTTACTTAGGCTATTATTGGATTGTATCCATTTTCCCCCCTGTTAGCAAACAGAGCTTCTAAGAACATTTTTGTTCGTATTTCCAGGTATCCATATGCATGCAGTTCTGGTAAATATAGGCAAGAATGAACTTTCTAGGTCACAAGGCTTCTAGATCTTTGATTCAGTTGGAAAACATCTAACACTCCTAAATGAGGGTTCCAGGTTTTATATGAGCACTCCTCAGACCTAGTGGCTTGATAGATAGTTTCTGGTAGGTATAGATGAGCTTTTCACCATGGTCTTGATTTCCATTTTCGTTGTTCCTAATGAGATTTAACAAGCTCTACATTTACTGACTTCCTTTTTCTCTCAAGAGAAATGACTCCAGGTGAGTTACTCTGCCCTCCTTTTTTCTTATATTGGGTCATGTGTCTTTTCCTTATAGATGTTTAAAGTATTTTATATATTCTATAGCCCAGACATTCATGATGAATGTAAAATATATAAACACACAGTATGCATATATAAGCATTAACTGATAAATACCATCTTCTAAAGTTTTATTTTTATTACTTTATCAATATTTTTAGCAGAATTTTTTCATTTTATTGCACTTAGTGCATCTTGGGAGTGCCTTGTTTTAGAAAGAATTCTTTATGCCATGGACAGAGATCATCTCCACCATCACACTACCAAGGAGCCGCTTTGTGTATCATTTCCCCATAGTTGCCTCAGTATCTATTCTTACCACTTATTTTAAAATCAGCACAAATAGGAAACCTCAACTCCTTATCAACCAAGTGTGTATGTGTTCTCTGTATTTGAGTGTTCTTTCAAATTGTTGACTGGTCTTTTCATTGCATTTTTCTGGTTATTCCTTGGGACTGATCAAGTGAAGTCTATTCTTTTTCAGGAATGTCTTGGCCACTTGGGGATTTTTGATCTTTGACACAGTAATATTTAAATTATACAGTGTCTTGACCATACTATACCACTCTTGGGCATATACCCAAGGAATGTTCAATCATACCACAGGGATACATGCTCAACTATGTTCATAGCAGCATTATTCATAATAGCCAGAACCTGGAAACAATCTAGATGTCCCTCAACTGAAGAATAGATTAAGAAAATGTGATAAATATACACAATGAAGTACTACTCAGCAGAGAAAAACAATGAAATCATGAAATTTGCAGGCAAATGGATGGAACTAGAAAATATCATCCTGAGTGAGGTAACCCAGACTCAGAAGGACAAATATTGTATCTACTCACTCATAAGTGGATACTAGATGTAAAGCAAAGTATAATCAGACAACAAACCCTCAACTCCAGAGAAGCTAACTAACAGGGAAGTCCCAAAGAGGTCCTGGGAAGGGGAAATAGATGAGATCTCCATAAGCAAACTGGGGATGAGTGGTGGGCAATAGAGGGTAGGGGGCAGGGGATAGGGGATGAGAACATAAGGGAATGAGATGGTTGAGCTGGAACAGGGATGGAGTGGGAAAACAATGAAAGAGATAACATAATATAGGCAGTTATCATGGAGATAGAGAAACCCAGTGCTAGGGAAGTTGCCAGCAATCCCCAAGGATGACCCCAGCTTGGACTACTAGAAATAGTGGAAAAGGTGCCTGAACTGAACTGGCTTTCCCCAGTGATTAGACTGGTGATACCCTAACTGTCATCATAGTGCTTTTCTCCAATGACTGATGGAAGCAGATGCAGAGATCCATAACCAAACACCAAGCAGAGCTTGAGAAGTCCAGCCAAAGAGAGAGAAGATGGATTTTATGAGCAAGTGCATCAGGATCATGATGGGGAAACCTGCAGATACCACCAAATCAAACTAGTAGGAACTCATGAAAGTTGGATCAATGGCTATGGAGCCTTAATTGGACTGGACTAGGCCCTCTGCATGGCAAGACAGTTGTGTAGTTTGATCTGCTTGGGGCCCCTGCTTGTGGTAGGATCAGAATCCACCTCTGGTGCATGATCAGGCTTTTTGGAGCCCACTACCTATGATGGGACACCTTGTGCAGCCTTGACGCAGGGGGAGGGGCTTGGACTTGCCTCAACTGGATGTGCCTCACCATGGGAGGCCCTTGCCTTCTTGTGTGGGAGAGTGGGGGTAGGTTGTGAGGGGGAGGCTGGGGAGGCAGAGGAGGGAAGAGGGGAATCTTTGATTGGTCTGTAAAGTGAATGAAAAACTTTTCTTAATAAAAAAATCAAAAAATAAATCATATAGTGTGTCATATCCTGTAACTTAATTAAAAACAAATAAGAAAATTTGTTAGAATTGCCTTTCTCTAGAATTATATTGAAATTACCAATTAGTTAAGAAGAAAATGTTCTCCTTCTTAGCTGTAAATGCTCTGGTGTGTCAACTTTCTTGGTTAGGTCTTAATTGCAAGTGATGTTGTACCTTCTCACATTCACATCTTTGAGAATGAACAATTCATTCTTGGTAATTTTTTAATGTCACAATAAAACTCATATTTGTTTGATTCCAATTGAGAAGCCTCTGAAGCTACTTCCAAAAATATGATTGAAGGTTCGAGTTGATCCATATGTCTAGTGGTTATGATAAACCATTCAATCGTTCTTTAGAAGTGTTTACAATTTAAAAAATTTTACCATCTGTGAAAAACTATTAGATTTGGACTTTAGCCAGGGAAGCAGGAAGGCTAACCACAGACCTTCACCTCTCCCACAGCTTCTCCAGATCAAGTGTTAACTCTAGCTCTGTAGCAGACTACATGCTGCAATCCTCCCTCCCATGCCCATATCTACAGATCTTCCCCTCCAAACTCCCTTCCCAACTTGTCCCTTTATCCTTGCTTTTAACTGCAGCAGGCAGTCCCTGGGTACCCACAGGTCATTCCAGCCAGGGAAGCAGGTAGACTAACTGCAGATCTTCACCTCTCCCTCATACTTCCAAGTTCAATTCCCCATTCTCATCCCTAGGTGTTCAGGAGACCTTCTACTGTGGCCTCTCCTTATTTTCTGCCCCGCCCCCATTCCCAGGGTACTAAGCAGATCCTGGTAGAACACCCTACTTTACTCCTTCCTGTGAACCCCCTCAGGAGCCCCCTCTTAATTCATCCCCATTCCTACATTTATATCTCACCCTAGAAACACATGACACCTGGAATGTCCAGTGGCCCCACCTATCAGGATCCAAGAAAAAGTGCCTACCAATAATACACAGCCACCAGACTATCCTAAAAACTAGAGAGGGCAAAAGAAACTAAACAACAAAACAGTCACCCAACAATGACAAGATCAGATATCAGCACCTAATACTGCTATCTTCCCAAACCCAGATGCCTAGACTCCAGTGTAAAAACACAACCAGCAATAGCCAGGACAGTACGTTTTCACTAAAACAGTGGTTATCCACCTGTAGGTCACAACCCCTTTGGGGGAGTCAGTAAAATGAACCTTTCATAAGGGTCACATACCAGTAATTTGTTTTATTGATCTTAACCTTTCTGGCAGGCATAGATGGAATCTCCAAGTAGTTTTGATTTGCTTTTCACTGATGGCTAAGTATTTTTGAATATTTATTTTAAGTGTTTCTCATTCATTTGAAGTTTATCTTTTGAAAATTAGGGCTGTACCCTCTTTTTTAATAGGGTTACTTGTTTTCTTTTTTATTTGTTTGTATTTTTTTAGTCTTATCTCATGCATTACATCCAGACCAAAGATTCCCCTTCCACCACTCCACCTGCCCTCCACCTTCCTTCTCCCCCCGATATACTCATCCTCTGTTTCCCTTCAGAGAATAGCAGGCCTCACAGGGATATGAACTGAACAAGGATTAACAAGTTACAACAAGAATAGGCACAAACCCTTCTATCAAGGCTGGACTAGGTAACCCAATAGGAGGAAAGGGGTCCCAAGAGCAGGCAAAAGAGTCAGAGACACCCTACTCCTGCTGTGGGATGTCTTTCTGTGTGCTGTGAATATGTGTGGCTCCCATTGGATAATAAATAAAGCTATTTTGGCCTATGACAAGAAAGCTTACAGCCAGGTGGGAAATCTAAGGAGAGAGAGAGAGAGAGAGAGAGAGAGAGAGAGAGAGAGAGAGAGAAGTTTGGAGTTGAGAGAGACACCCACCTGCTATCCAAGGAACAACATGTAAAGGTAAAGCCACAGAACTTTTATCATGAATGGGTATTAGATTTTATCAAAGGATTTTTCTGTATTGTAGCTGGAGTTCTCTCTCCCCGGGTCCCGCCCATCTCCGGCAGTCCCTTAGCCCACTTATAAAATAAACATACAGACGCTTATATTATTTAAACTGCTTGGCTATTAGCTCAGGCCTATCATTGCCTAGCTCTTACTGTTATATTTAGCCCATTCCTATTAATCTATACTTTGCCACGTGGCTCATGGCTTACTGGTACCTTACATCTTCTTTGTCCTGGAGGCAGCTCCAGGCAGTCTCCTCCTTCCCTTCCTGTTCCCTTAATTCTCCTCTCTGTTAGTCCCGCCGATACTTCCTGTCTGGCTACTGGCCAATCAGTGTTTTATTTATTAACATAATTGCCATACAGAACATCCTACAGCACTGTATCTAATGAGATGAGTATGTTTTTGTTGCTTTCTTATTTGTTAATATGGTAGATTGCATTTATCAATTTATGTATGTTGAACCATCCCTGCTTTTCTGCGAGTGAAGCCTATTTGATCATGGTGAGTGATCTTTTTGCTATGTTCTTGGATTTAATTTGCAAATATTTTATTGAGAAATCTATGTTCATAACGGAAATTGGTCTGTACTTCTCTTTTTTTTGTAGGGTCTTTAAGTGGTTTGGGAATCAGGGTAACTGTGGCTTCATAAAACAAATTGAGCAATGTACCTTCTATTTTTATTTTGTGAAATAATTTGAGAAATATTTGACATTAACTCTTTTTTGAAAGTCTGATAGACGTCTCAGCTGAAACTGTTCCTGGGCTTTTCCAGAAGGGAGATTTAATGACTGCTTCTATTTCATTGGGGGTTATTGATCTGTCTAAATTGCTTATATGATCTTAATTTAACTTTTATAAGTGGTGTTGATTGAGAAAATTATCTGTTTCTTAGATTTTCCAATTTGGTGGAGTACAGGCTTTTAAAGCATGTCCTTATGATTCTCTGGATTTCCTCAGTGTCTATTGTTATGCCCCTGTTTTCATTTCTGATTTTGTTAATTTGAATATTCTCTCTTCACTTTTCAGTTAATTTAAATAAGGGTTTGTAAATCTTACTGATTTTCTCAATGAACCAACTCTTTGTCTCATCAATTCTTTGTGTTACTATTTTTTGTTTGTTTGTATTTTTTTACTTGTTTGTATTTTAATGATTTCTGTCCTGAGTATTATTATTTCTTGCTGGCTACACCTTTAGGATGTTGTTTTTTCTACAGCCTTCAGGTGGGCTGTTAGGTTACTAATATGTAATTTATCCAACTTTTTTTATGTAGGCACTTAGTGCTGTGAACTTGTCTTAATGTTTTCCCATAGGTTCATATATGTTGTTTTGATTTTCACTCAATTCTAAAAATTTTTAAATTTCTCTATGTCTTGACCCATTTTTCATTTAGTAGTAAGTTGTTCAGTTTCCATGAGTTTGTTGGCTGTTGTTTCTGTTGTTGTTGAGATCCAGCTTTAATCCATGGTTGTCAGATATGATGCAGGGTGTTATTTCAATTTTCTTGTATCTTGTTGAGACTTGTTCTATGCACAAGTATGTGATCAATTTTCAAGGAAGTTCCATGAGGTACTGAGAAGAATAAAAAATATTACCTTGTGTTCAGGTGAAATATTTTATAAATATCTGTGAGGTCCATTTGATTTTATAAGGGATGTTAGCTCCAGTATTTCTGTTTATTTTTTTGTCTGGATGACCATTGGTGAAAGTCTGGTATTGAAGTTTCTCACTATCAGTGTGTGAGGGTCAATATGAGATTTTAGCTGTAGTAGTATGTCTTTTATGAATTTGGGTGACCTTGTGTTTGCAGCATAAATATTAAGAATTACAATATTTCTTGGTGAGTTTTTTTCATTGATGCATATGTATTGTCCTTCCCTCACTCTTCTGATTTGTTTTGGTTTGACAAATATATTGTCAGTTATTACAATGGCTATACCAGTTTGCTTCCTGGGTCTATTTTCTGTGAATATATCTTTCCATCCTTTTACTCTGAGGTGATGTCTATCCTTGATGTTAGGGTATGTTTCTGGATGCAGCAAAAAGATGGATTCTGTTTTTGTGTTCATTCTGTTAGTCTGTGTCTTACTTTATTTTTATTTGAAATTAGGGAATTGAGACTATTGATGTTGTGAGATATTAATGTGCAGTGTTTGCTGATTCCTGTTATTATTGTTATGGTGTGTGTGTGTGTGTGTGTCTTTATTTGTTGGTCTGACATTATGAAGTCTCTGAGTTTTCTTGAAAGTGGTTAACATCTTTAGGTTGGAGTTTTCTTTTATTACCTTCTGTATTTGTAGATAGATAATACTTAAATTGGGTTTTATCATGGAATGTCGTGTTTTCTCCATTTATTGTGATTGAAGGTGTTGCTGTGTATGGTATTCTAGGCTGTGTCTATGTTCTCTTAGAAACTGTAGATCATCTGCCAAGGCCTTTAAGGCTTTTAGGGTACCCATTGAGAAATTAGGAATTATTCTAATTAGATTTATTTTATATGTTACTTTGTTTTTTTCCATTGTAACTTTTAATTTCCTCTCTTTGATTTGTTAGTTTAGTGTTCTGATTGTTATGTGACAAGGGGAATTTCTTTTCAGGGACAGTCTATTTAGTATCCTGTAAACTTCTTGCATCTTGATAGGCACGACCTTCTTTAGGTTGGGGAATTTTCTTCTACGATTTTGTTGAAAATATCTTCAGTGCCTTTGACCTGAATTTCTTCTTTTTCCTGTATTCCTATTAATCTTAGATTTTGTCTTTCTGTAGTGTCCTGGATTTCCTGGAATTTTTTTTTCCAGGAGGATTTTTAGATTCAACACTTTCTTTGGTCAAGGTATTAATTTCTTCTATCGTATATCTTCAGCATTTCAGATTCTCTCCTTCATCTCTTGTATTCTGTTGGTGAGGCTTGCCTCTGAGGTTTCTGTTTGATGTCCTGCATATCATATATTTACAGTATAGTAAGGAGAACTCTCATCCATTGCTGGTGGGAGCATAAACTTGTACAGTTTTTATTTTCCATTAGTTCTCAGCACTAATTTCCATTATGATTGATTCTTTGACCTCTGGTTTATTTTGTTGTTGTTGTTTCAGATAAACATATAACATTTTATTTTGCTTTGAACTGTTCCATGAATTGAACATAAAATCCTTCTAGGTATTTTTGATAATTAATTTTCCCTTTAGAAGTCTCTCATTGGAAATGTTTCATGACAAGAAAGTTGTTTTGAAGTGACAATTCTAACCCTTCCTTAAAGGAAGCATATAAGAGAAAATAAACTATATGAGAGTTTGTAAGAATCTTACTCATTGTGATAGTAGATAAGGATACTTAGAAGCATACAAATGGTTGAAGGATTATTCATAAGAAATATATGACATTTAAATGTGTGAGTTTGATCTAACTTCTTGCAGTTACATCTAACTACTGCACTATGATCATCTAACATGTTTTATTGGACACCATTGCTTTATGACACAATATCAGGTTAACTGTGAAAAACCTACAAAGTTTTTTTAAGTGGAGTAGCAACCTGTAGTTGATCCATTTTCTTAAATCTGTAAATTGTATCATTCAACTCTAACATTCCCTCAGTGGTCTTATGACCTTGGTCTGTGAGTTAACCACACAAATGTGCTAAAATTTCCTACTCTGGTAGTATCTGCTGTCTTTATCTTTTTTGTTTCATTTATATATACAAGCACACATACAAGCACCTTTACATATATATGCATATTAAGTAGATATATATGCATACTAGTCTTCCTAATAAATTAAAACATTTTCTAGTTTGTGCCAATCTTTTACCTGTAATACTTTTTATTTAATATAAATTCTGTGCTTATGTAATTACATCATTTTTTTACTGTAATCTGCCTGTTATATTTATTTTGTTTTACTTTTTTAGTTTCACACTGCATGCTAAAGTTGAGATAGTTTTCATTTTATTTTGTGATACTGGCTGGAGATTGAACCTAAGGTCTAATACCTGCTAGCTTCCTTGAAGCTGGGATTACAAGCCTATGCCCCCAGGCTTGACAGTCCCCCATCCCAACAGAAGCTTAAAAGCCACATCTTATAAATGGATCATTAATTACAGTTTACATTAGAAGGGCAGAGTTGAGGAGATGGGAGCCCACTGCAGAAGGAGCAAAAAGATGTCAGCAGATCAGTAATGCCATGACCAAAAGGGAACCTACAGATTTACAGAAATGGCTTAATTTAGGATGAAAGAGATAGCTACCAAGAAACTGAAGCCCTAGGCCATACAGTTTATAATTAATATAAGCCTCTAAGTGGGAGAGATTTATCTGGACTGCTGCGCAAAGCAGGACTGCAGAAAATTCTGTCTACATACATTGTTGTAAATCAAATCAGAAAATGCAATAAAAAGCATGAAAAACATAGATCAATTTCTCCAAATATCACAAAAATAGTCTGAAACTCACATAACAAGCTACCAAAGACTTCAACGTTATATAAACTATTGAAAACACAGCTTAACAGGTTCTTAATGCTTTATTTAATGAACTCAATATCGAGAATGGGTCTAGTGTGTGTTCTGTTAGTATTGGATTCAATTTACCTTGAATCTATAGTCATAACAAAGTAGCTGCAAAAGAAAATGAATGTTAAATACTGTAGTGATATGTTCAATCAGACTCTGAAGCGAGTGGTTCCTCCTTGTACCCAGACCCTCATAATTTCCATCTGGCCCCAATTTATTCCTCAGAAACTTTGACCACTGAAGGTTAAGGAAGTCTATTTTCTGTTACTTCTTCAGTCCAGGCATCAAATTTCATGACCTATCTGATCTTAGAGGAACATGAGAGGATCCAAAATCAGAGGTTCATGATTTGATGGGAATGTGGAAACATGAATTCAAACCAAGCAAATAATAAAGCATATAGTAGATTGTTATGACTAGGCTTACACTACCCCTAAAATAGAAAAGTCACTTTATCATGAGGTACCCAATAACCATGGTGTTAGTAAACCCTTAAAGAATAAGGCAGACTGACAGAGAATTTAGATGGAAAAATCTTAGTTGAGAATACATTGTTGTTAGGTAACTATAGAATGTGTGTGTGTGTGTGTGTGTGTGTGTGTGTGTGTGTGTGTGTGTGTGTAGAATAATGCATTCTGATTATCTTTACTTATGTCACAGATTTCCCCTCTGTTGCTGTCATGATATCAAGAGCCATTATGTCTGGTAGTGAGCTGTGTTCATCATCTTAGTTTGTGAACTTATGGGTGAAATCACATTGACTGCAGAAAGAACATACTGATAGCTACATGCAGACGCTAGGGCAAAGCATAACAAAACAAAGTCAAGAAGAAGTCAAATGATGGAGTAGATTAGAAAAAAAAAGGTGTGCTTTTATAACCACTATTTTTATGAGAACAGATGCCTAAAAGAAAAGCAGGAAGCAAGCCAGAGCATAGAGTGAGGTTATAACTAGAGACAATTAGATATGAAATTTCTCTTTGTATTTAAGAAAAATGTCCTATGTTGCTGCTATTATTTAAATAGATTTTTTTAAAAGGCAGGCAATAGGTTTAAGCAACCTTGTTGTCAGGATGATTAGAGGCTGTAAAGACTCAGTGGGGATACATTGTCTTGTAGAGATAACTGATTGAGTTTTCATGACCTGGATATGACAGAACTCTATCCATTCTAAGGAAATTTCAGTAGATGTAGGATGATATTTATGTACTTGATAGAGGAATATTTGAGTAAAATCTGTCATTCTTTTTCTTGAAGAACAACTGTCTGTTCTTTGTACTTCATTAAGAAAAGGTGGTGACTTAGTTTACCTCATGTTATTACAGATATCAGCTAGGGGGTTAGTAACTTTTGCATTGCAGACTTTATAGTCTTTTTTATCCTTAAAGGCACAAGTGACTGGAATAGTTAATACTTCTCTGTCAAGATGATATGTGTCATTAAGCATCTTAATAACTTTTTTTTATCTGTTTAGAAAAACAAAATCTTTTTGAATTAGCCATACTGTGACCCTGCTCCCATGTAAGGCAGGGTGGGTTTTTATTTGGGAAAGCAATTTTAGAAATGATGTCTGTAGCTCCATGCATTGCTGAAGCTCTTACAGCCTGTGAATTCTGGCTTTTTGAGTTCAAGAGTCTAGATGGTACTCTTAGTGCTGTGCCTCAACTCTCTGTTACTCATAAAGCAAAAGTGTTTTTGTTGTCATTTTTTGTTTGTTTGTTTGTTTTGTTTTTCATAAATCAGGAATTTACAAGCCTAAGGTAGTAACAACTCATTTGACTTTTAGGCATTCCAGTCAATGCTGATTGTTACAAAATATGTTTGAAAGAGGATTCTAGGCTACCAACTAAGGTAGAGACAAAACACATAATGAAAATAAAATTATCATTTTTACCTGCAACATCAAGAGTCAACCCACACACCTGGTAGTTCTTTGAAGCCACTCAAGTGGGGCTTCTACCAGGAACATCGAGCAATACCTTTAGAGTAACCATCATTGAAGCTGAAAATTCATTCTTCTTTCTGAGGACAGGTCATTATCTCTTACGGAAATATCTTCCTTTGTGGAAAAGGTGAGCCCTGCTCCTTAGAACACTGCCAAGAACAGTTATGTCTACTGTCTTGATCACACAGCTGTGGTAAACTCGCCCCTTTAGAACCTTCTTTTTCCCTATCCAGAGGGTCTCTGGGTTAGTAGGATATTATCTGTGTAGGGAAAGGTAAAGATATCACTTGGATCTGTTCTTGTATCAATAATCGCCTTATCAGCGTTTTGTTGACTGCTTCAGTTTAGTCTACCTTGTTGAGATGCCCATAATGCAAATCTAAGTTAATGAGTGGTGTGTGGGGTCCTACTGTCTCTTTTTGCAGCTTGCTCTTAATGTCTAGAGCTGATGAAATAAGAACTTAGCAGTATCTGACCTGAGAATACTTTTAATAGTCTTTAGTTATAGCAAACTTCATCATATGCACACTGTGTTTCTTTGGGTATTTCCTGCTGTAAACCATTTTCAGTACACATGCTGACTTACACATTCTGAAGCATGCTTCAGTTTTTGAGTTTTGTCCTAGCTTCTATTTTCAACCTTTCAATGGTCTCAGAAAAATCTTTAGGGCAACACTATCATCCTTCAACATCTAAAAATACCTTCTTTACCAAATATCCATCTCCTATCTATCCAGTTCTACGTATGTTTTACTTGATGTTTCCTTCCTGACTTATTGTTCTCTGCGTTTTCTTAAGAGCATAGACTACTTTATATTTCAGTGAAATGCAAGAATCTGTGTCTGAAACACGGGCAAAGCATGTTAACAGTTTTTGAGACATTTTCTTTCATTACCAACAAATGCCAATTAACCACTTCATTGGAGATTCAAGTAACAAGCACTACTTATTTAAGTTCTATGATAACAAGAAACTACTTAGGCTTTTTAAAAAATTTCTCATTTAAGCTCACTAGACGGCAAGATAAAAGCCTGGTCTCTCTCTCTCTCTCTCTCTCTCTCTCTCTCTCTCTCTCTCTCTCTCTCTCTCTCTCTCTTGCAAGCGCTCGCACTCTCGCTTTTTGTGTTTCTGTCTTTTTCCTTTTGCATTCCCTGAAAACCTTTTAAGGTAAGCACATTACTCAGGGAAAGTTGAAAGCAGAGAAATAAGTCATCTCCCCTTATGGACTGGAAGAGCTTAGCTTTACCATCCCCAGAAGGCAGTTAACATCTCTGAGTGCGTGACTTGACAACACAGTCTCCTTTGTAGAAGAGAAATTGAGACAATTATTTACCCCACTGACTAGTACTTTCCAGTTCTATGTGCTACTTGTCCTCTATTTTAATTTCATTTCTCTATTTATATTTAAGCTCATGTCAGTACCAACAAAGATGGGCCTGGGGCCATCTGATCGCTTTATTTGTTTCTCCAAATGACTACAGTGATTAAAGCCCCTCTTGTTAACCCCTTTTCATCCTTCTGTTGCTTTAACTGGCATTTGGGAATTGGTGACCAAGCCTAGCCTGGTGATGTGGCCAGAGCTGGGGCTTTCCTTAAAACTCTAGCTATCCTATGAATTAAAAGGAATCTAGGAAAACTTAGCAGTTTTTAATCTGTGTGAACAGCTCTTATAGTCCAACTTAGTATCATACATGCAAGCAATTAAAAAATGATACATGTAGGCAATACATACATGTACATATATGCATATACAAACATAGATTAAAAAACAAATTGAATTATGCCACTTGTTAGTTTTAAATTAGATTGTAAATCTGATTGTTTTCCATAAAACTAAGCAACCATTAATTCTAAATTTTTACTTCTAAAAATAAAGTTTACTTTTCTTAGAAAGAAGACAATAAACCTAACATCTCAAAGACATTGAGCCGAACCTAATTATTCATTAACAAGGATCAAGTAGAGACCAGGTAAAATTTAAAAAGATTCAAACACGGAGCTAGTCATGAAGACTTGGGTAAAATCCTTTCCTAATTTAGGAGCTAAGACACAGAGAAGGGGATGTGCCCACAGATGTAAATCTCTCTCTCTCAATATTACTTTAAGCCAAAGGATTTTTACTTTATAATTTATAGTGAGGCTCAGCTGTATTTTCTGTGCTTGCTTTTGTAACTAAAATAAGAAGGAAAAGAAAGATGTTGATTCACCAAAGGTGTTTGTTTTATCAACAATTACAGAACAGTCCCCTGATTTTCAAAGCACTGTTGACTTCCTTACCTGGATCAGACACCATATTTCTACCAGTATGACTTGTGCTCTCAGGCTGGGTTCCCAATCAGAATCAGAAAATATCAATCCACCCAGCAAAACCATTAAGCAGGCATTGGGCATCGCCGCTGTCCTGGGAACTGCTTTTCACCCTGAGACATTCTTAGAGACCTGAGTATGTCTCCTTGCATCTCTTGACTGTAGCTAAAAACTGACACAGAACAAATGGGTTTTAACCTCTCATGAAATGAGAACACATGAAATCTGAATTCAGAATTTTCGATCTTGGAAAGGTATGGAAGCCCTGCCCTTGGAACATTATCTAGTGAGAACAAAAAAAGAGAAATTGGGCTGGAGAGATAGCTCAGTAGTTAAGAGCATTTACTGTTCTTTCTGAGGACCTGGGTTCAATTCCTAGCACCCACGTGGTAGTTCCATCTATAACTCCAGTCCCAGGGGACCCAACATTATCTTCTTGTCTTGAGGACAGAGGATATACATGTGGTGCACAGCCATACAAGCAGAGAAAACACACATATACATAAAAATCAAAAGAAATATATCTAAAACACACTTTTAACAGGAAGTCTTCCACACAAGGAGAAAGGCTTGATTCTGTAAAAGCAGGTCAATAGAGGAACCCAGAGGAGGACAGGCCAGGAGGGTTTCCCATTGTCTACGGCTACAGCTTCACAGAAAGCAGTTATGGGAGGAGGAGCAGCACACACATGGGAAAAAGAGGTATGCCTTTAACATTTTAGGATAAAGAGTACAGAAACAGGCATTCCCATTGTGCTTTTTAATCCAAAATGAGCTGCTTTGGGAGCAGCTGCTTTTGCTCTCATCCCCAGTAACGGTGGTTTCTGCCATTGCCTTGGGCTGCTCTGATGGAGGCAGGAGAGAAACTAAAGATCTTGGTGCATCAATTTTCCTAGAAATGACCTTCCTCAATTGGGTATCTCTGAGGGGATTTCCGGCTTGGTATTAGAAGCACTCATTCACACTGTAACATGTAAGTCAAGGGCAGAATAGAATAGCTGAATGCGACTTAATTCAATAATGCTTCTGATGGATCTCAGAGGTGTCCCCAAAGAGAATGTTAATGGTGGCAGGGAAAGGGCCACAGCATTCATGATATCCTGAAGAGTTGTTTTTTATGGAACTCTGCTCAGCTGAAATCAGATTTTTGGACATGCTGTGAGAAAAGAATGAACCAGTATGAAACAGAGCTGGAGTTAGTTCAAAATAGAAAATTGCTTAGGGAGAGAAACACACACACACACACACACACACACACACACACACACACACACACACACACACACACGAAAATTTGGCTTCTTAAGAGGCACACTTAAGTGCCTTAGAGGTATGTGTATATTCTATTCTGGTGATAACACATTTTTAATCTCTTTTTATTCTACCATTTTCTTTTTCTTTTAAACATAATTACTTATTGACTCGTTGGAAATTTGATGTCATGCACCCCAATCCCACTCACCTCCAAGTCCCTCCAAATCCTCTCCACCCCACACCCCTGCAGCATGACTCCCAAATTAGTTAAAAATGAAACAAACAAAAACCCACCTCGATCCTCCATCTTTCCAACATCTTTTCATTCATCCTAGTGGCATCAGGAGCTGCAGTATGTCGAGTAGTATACCCTTTTGTCCAATCAGCTCAACCTGCAAGTGTTCATTGCAATGAGTCATTATTCTGGTTCAAGGCCTCTGGTACACCATCATCACTGGGCTCTCATTGAAACCCCTCTTGGATATCAGGCTGTTGCCCCATGTTATGGAGATCCTGTAACAGGACCAGGACCTCCATGTGCTCCATCAGGTCATAGGTGGGGCAGATGCTAGAGTGGGCCAATCTAAGGCCCAGGATGTGGGTCTGGGTGGCAGCTGAGCTGGTCGGTCTCAGCTACTGGGACCACTGGGTCCCTGGGACCACACCCTCAGGTGAGGGGCAGAGCCAGCTCTTCTAGGCCTATTCCTTAGGGGCAACTCTCCCACACCTGTGCTGAGGGGTGGGGCCATATCTCCTGAGTGCAGGGGTCAGCTCTCCCTTTGAGAAGGCAGACAGCTCTTCTGCTGTAGTATCCAGTAAGGGGCAAGGCTAGCCATCCTAGGGCCACTGAGGAGCAGGGCTGGCTCAGCAGGGTCTTCGGATTTCAGCATACACGATTCCTCCCTATCACTCCCTGTGGTAATACAAGCCATGGACATCAGCCCAGACCCTGGCTGCTCTTGGGCCACGGACTGAAACCTGGTCCATGACAGTAGTCCAGGCCTGGACAACACGATGGCCCATGTGGCTGCACAGGTCATCCACATCAGCATGGCCCTGATGATGGCACAGCCCTCAAACACCAACGTGACCACAGGTTGCAGTCCAGATCCCGGGTATCCATGTGGCTTTTGGTGGTACCATGGGCCACGGACATCAATACAGACCCCAGTAGGACCATGGACCCAGTTATGGTCCTTGGCTTGGAAGTCACCATGGCCCCAGGTGGCAGAGCAGGCCCCTCTGATTTTTTTGTTTTTGTTTTGCTTGTTTGTTTTGGTTTGATTTTTTTTTGTTTTGTTTTGTTTTTTGTTTTTTGTTTTTCGAGACAGGTTTTCTCTATGTAACAGCCATACCTGTCCTGGAACTCGCTTTGGGCCTCTAACTCACAGAGGTCTGCCTGCATATGCTTCCCAAGTGCTGGTATTAAAAATGTGTGCCACCACACTTGGCTCTACTATTTTCTTAATAAACTAATTTGTAATAAATGGGTGACTCCATTGGTGCCTTGGGTGGAATTATAAGCTGTTACAATGAAACCAAGAGTCATAGGTTTGTGTAAAAGGGTCAAGGCATGTCTTATTTCTATAAATGAATTTCCTATTGAGATCCCTAGAAAAAAAGAGTTTTATAACTGGGAAGAGAGAAAGACCATAAACAAATGTTAATTGTGTTGGAATCTTTGATTCTCTACCAGCAAGTGAGAGGCTCCAATTAGAATTGTGGGGTAAGAGGCTCTTCTTCCTTCTCTTATTCCTATATTTTTCCTGTTTTTCTGATGATAATTATCTTTGGCTCCTTTTCTTTGTGGATTGTGGGCTTTCCCTGGACCCCCTCCTTGGGCTGCTAACACACCATCAGCGGCAGCTGTTCTCAGCCAGGCTGTGCACTGTCTGTGTTCTCTGTTCAGACGTGCTCTGTAGTAGCAGGGCAGCCAGCCTCATACTTCACCACCAGCAGCAGCAGATTTGGTGAGATAATTGGAAATTCTTAAATGGGGGAATTAGAGAGAGAGAGAGAGAGAGAGAGAGAGAGAGAGAGAGAGAGAGAGAGAGAGAGAGAGAGAGAGTTTTCCCCCAGGTTAAAAACTAGGAAACACTATTACAATGGAGGGAGTTAGGTCTCTGTATGATTACAAAATGGATGGTTTAAAAATGGAACAATCGAACGAGGGGATAATTGACTTAGGATTTACACAATGTCAATTATAAACATTATCAGTTTAATAATTCTTGTTTTATCCCTAAAAAAGTTGGTTGATATGAGTGCCAAGATATAGGCCTTAGAAAAGATTACTATTGATAATATGCAAGCCCTACAACTAATTACTAAAGAAAATAATTCAATTTTGACTAATAAGTTACAAGCCCTAGAAAAACTTATTAAAACAGATAATAGAGATATTCAGACACAGACAGAGGAATTTAAAGGAGAACCAACCTCACCATTACATTATAAAATGAGAGAGGAACAGCCCAAGTTTATCAAACAACCAACCATAATTTATCCAGCTACCCTACATGAACAACTGCCAAATGACAAGTATCCCCAAGACTATGTAAGAGCTGACTGGATTCCTGTGGAAATGATAGATTTGAGATTTAAGGAAATGATAGTCTCATATGGTATACATTGACCTTTTGTGAGGCAGATGTCAAATTCATAGTCAACTAGTAACAGAATTATCACACAAGACTGGGAAGACTTGGTTACAGCAGTATTGGAACCCAGTCCTCAGTTACAGTGGAGGACCTCATGGAAAGATGAGGCTAGGACCATTGAACAACAAAGTAGGACTGGAGGTATTGAAATCTCCCAAGATCAACTTCTTGGAGAGGGCGATTATGCTGATGTACAAAGACTGTCTCTATATGATGACCACACCCTGGCTCTAAGCCATATAATATAGCAGCTTTGAATGCTTGGGACAAAATTGAAGAAATTGGAAAGAGAACTGAATCATTTACTGAAGTTATACAGGGCCCCAAAGAAACTGTTTTTGTTTGTTTTTACAAAGATTGACTTCGGCTGTAAATAGAATGATATCAGAACCAGAAGTTAGACAAATATTAATTGAATCTTTGGCTTTTGAAAATGCTAATTCAGAATACAAAATGGTGATTAGGCCTTTAAAGGTAGTATCAGCGCCCATAGATGAATTAATTAGAAAACTAACTTATAAGACTAACAAATGTTTTTCATTTGATCAGATATAACCTGCCTAAAAAGAAATAGGGATGGGGCAGGGTTTTGTTTTTGTCTATCTAGGAAAATGAAGGCATCCAAATAAGTAATTGGAAGACCACTGGACAAATGAGACATCCAAAGAAAAAAGATGAATCATTCAGAGAAAATGTCCCAGAAAAAGTAAATTGTCCTGATGTTGTATCACATTTCCAACAGGATAAAATTTCATAAATTTTCCCAAATGTTTGTTTGTGCTTTTCTCTACAGACACATAATGCAAATGGTCTTTTTGTAGTCCTATTTGAATTAAAATTTAAAGCTTGTTTTGGAGTTGGAGTGTGACTCTCTTTTTCTCTAAACACAAGATTATTGAATCTACTTTTAAAGAACAACTTGTATAAAATATTTTACATTGCTATGGATTTTAGTTTATTGATACAAGTTTAAACTTAATTTTGTCATACTGTATATATATTTCTATTCTCATTTGAGGTATTATGTTTATGTAACTCATTAAAATTATAATGGATAATTAAGAAATACAGATTAATAATTAGTCTTCTATGATAGTCAAACTTATAGTCATGTTGTTTTCTAGGTATACATAGATATAATTCAATTAGGTAAGTAATCTTCAAACACTTCAAAGACCTACAGAATATGGCATTTAAAATGTTTTAAAAATTAAGACTTTCTGGACAATGAGACATGTCTGCTCCTGACAGCACCAATTTACTTCAGAGAGGGGGATGGGCATCAAAGACACTCCATATAGAGTTTATCTTCACCTTGGCAAAAATAGCCATTTTGGCAAGAACCTGTTCTTACCTGGACTGCTTGATCAACTGGACATGCAGGACCCATAAAAAGGTGACCACTGAACTTTGCTTGGCAAAATGGTCTTTCAGGTTCCTGCTTCACAGAAGAAACTGCCAGACATTCTACAGGACACAGAGAGAAATGACTGAGAAACTCTAGGCCTGTGGGCTAAAAACAGATGCCCCAACTTTACAAAGGAACATTAGGTGACTGTCCAGGCTGCCAATTGTTTCTGTCTACCCTGCAAAACTTACGAAAGTTGCTTGCATGCACAAGACCTGCTCATGCTCAAGTCAGATAAAATCTCATTGTGGACAGAGAAGTGGACATGAAGTCCTGACCCTAGCTAAGGAGCTGTTGGCAGCTGATAGCTGGTAGGAGGATAGTCAATTCTGCTTGAGGGTGCCACCTCGGGTAGGTTGATCATGTTCTAGAGAAGACCCCACATCCAAAAGTACATATGCTAAACAAAATGTATTTGATGGGTTTTTTTTTTTTTTAAAAAAAAAAAAAAAGACAACACGAAGTTGAGTGAGTAGAAAGGGGCTGGATCTGGGAGGAGTTGTGAGTGAATATCACCAAATACATTGTATGTAATTCTCAAAACACTAATTAAAAAGTGAGGGAACAGAAAAATACATAACACAAAAACTACCTGAGAGAAAACCCCTGTATTTAGAATGACTGCTGATTTATCAACAACAGCAATTACAGCAAAAGGGGGGGGTGTTTGCATTGTGATGAGAGGAAACACCTGTCAATCTAGAATTATATACATAGCTGAGAATAACTTTGAAGACTGAAAGAGAAAACTGTGTTTTGATGAGAAAAACAATTAGAGTTACAAGCAGTTATAATCAAAAGATACTCCCTTAAAATAATTTCAAAAGATGTACTCCATCTAATATACAACCAGATACACATGAGAGATGAAGAAAAGATAGTAGTGCTAAATATTCATAAATAGGAAGTGCAGAGCAAACAACTTTCAAAACTAAGAAATGACAGAAACAGCTGGCTAAGTGGACAGTCACCCAAGGTTCCTCTGTAATGTTGGTGCATCCATCTTCAGCCTACAGGCCTAGAATATCTGACAGACTTTTCTGTGAAGCAGGAATTTTGAAGGACTGTCCTACTTTGTCTTGTCAAAGGTTGGTAGATGCTTTCTTTTGGATCCTGCTTGTCCAGTTTAGACAGCATACTGTCAGCAGTCAAGGCAAGGGTAGTCTTTTGCCCAGTGGCTAGCTTTTACTGCAAAAAAGTAAACTCCATATGGAGTTTCTTTGATGAGCAGCATCTTCTCTGAAGTAGATTGGTGCTGCCAGAAGATTGTTAAAACATCTTAAATGCCATATTCTGAATCTCTGAAGTGTTTGAAGACCACCTCTCTATCTAAAATATATCTGTTTGATCTTAAAAACATATCTAACATGACTACAAGGTTTATTTTAATAGTTTACTAATTACTGACCTGCATTTCTTTATTATCCTAAATAGTTTGTAACAATAACTTTCAAGGACTAGAAATTTACATTACATTATTTAATGAGCTATATGGATAGAATACCTTGCACAAGAGTATAAATGTATGCACAGTATGTTCTATCAAAAATAACCTTAAATTTATATTGATATACAAAAATTTCTTAAACAAGAGTAGAAGCATATCTACAGTATAACAAAAATAACCTCAAATTTGCATCAATATACAAAAATCAATACCAATGTAAAATATTTAAGATTAGTAAAATTTTTGGTTTAAAAGCAGATTCAATAATCTACCCTTTTTTATTATCATTTCTGTACCCCCCTTTTTTTTCAGAACAAGATCCCTGAATCTAATCTCCTTTGTTCAACTTTTTTCTTGACCATTACCAATAACAACTTATAACCAACCCCCCTAAATTATGACAAATATCCATAACCCACTAAACTACTAAAAACTGCCTACCTCACCTCTTGAGAATGTGAGTGTCATGTTCTTAAGATTATTTCCTGCTGTCTTTGGGTGATGGCACCTTTAGGGGACCCTGAAAAAAGAATTAGGATAATTGTCAAATCCTGAGAGATTTAGCTGTATCATTTGTTGTTCATAATGGGCAAATGAAGGGCTTATCTCAAGTCTTGGCTAGAGTAGTCTGTGAGGTTAGACAATATCAGCTAGCCCTCTTGCAATTGTCCTGAGCAGTTTGTAGTCCAAATCAGAAACCTCTTTTTTTTTTTTTTTACTAGCAAACACTAAACCTACCATGTAGCATAATGTGCCACTTGTAGACACCTCATTCCTGCCATACTGCTGGTCAAATGCACATGCCATGAACCTGCCAACTTGAGAGAGACAACTAGGAAGCTGCTTTTAGCTCTGTTTTAAAATATTTTTTTTTTTTTTTAGGTTTTAGGTGGAAACTCTTGTCAACCCATTGGGCACCATTTGTAGCTAGAGTTTCTTTCTCTGGGTCCTGCCAAGCCCCAGCAGTCCCGTAGCCCACTTATAAAATAAACATACAGATACTTATATTATTTAAACTGCTTGACCATTAGCTCAGGCCTACAATTGTCTAGCTATTACACTTATACTCATCCCATTTCTGTTAATCTATATGTTGCTACATGTTCCATGGCTTTACCTGCTGCCTTTACATGATGCTCTCTGGATGGCAGGCTGGCATCTCCTCCTCTCCCCTTCCTGTTCTCTCAATTCTCCTCTCTGCTGGTCCCACCTATACTTCCTGACTGGCTACTGGACAATCAGTGTTTTATTTATCAATCAATCATCCATAGCAGGTATCTCACTTGCTGTAGAAACACACAGTCTGCCACCAAGCCATGTAGCTCAAACCTTTGATTTTTTTACATTATGAGACAATTTCACTATATTGCTTGAACTGACTTTTAATTTATTCTGTAGCCTAGTCAGTCTTTGTGATTCTCCTGCCTCATCCACCTGAGAGTGGCTGAGTGGCCTATGCCTTAATACTTGGTACACCATAATTTTAATTTCTGTGTTTTCATTCCTTTTTTTGAATTTTATTTTTTATTCAAATTTTTTTCTTTCTTTTTACATACCAACACCTGTTTCCCTTCCCTCTCCTTTTCCCATTCCTCCCCACCTCCCACATCCCACCTCCATGTCCTCCTCATAGAGGATAAGGCCTCCCTTGGGTAGTCAACAAAGCTGGCATACCAAGTTGGGGCTGGACCTAACCCTGTCCCCCTGCATCAAGGCTGAGTAAGGCATCACACCATAGGGAATGGACTCTAAAAAGCTGGTTCCTGTACCCAGGATAAGTCCTGTTCCCATTGCCAGCAGATCCACAAACACATCAAGCCACGCAACTTTCACCCACATTCAGAGGGCCTAGTGCAGTCCCATGCAGGCTCCTCAGCTATCAGTCCAGAGTACATGATCTCCCACTAGCTTGGGTCAGCTATCTCTGTGGTTTTTCTTATCATGATGCTGATCTCCCTTGCTCTTATAATTCTTCCTCCCTTTCTTCAACTGAGCTCCAGGATCTTGGCCAAGTGCTTGTCTGTGGGTCTCTGCATCTGCTTCCTTCAGTCACTGGATGTAGGTTCTATAATGACAATTGGGGTAGAGACCAATCTCAGTATAGGGGAAGGCTAGTTCAAGCACCCTATCCTCCATTGCTATGAATCTTAGTTGGGGACAATCTTGTGAGCTCCTGGGGTTTCCCTAGCTACAGATTTCTCCATGTCTCCTTAATGGTACTTTCTTTGAAGATATCTCTCTCATCGATCTTTCTGTCTGTCTCTTTCGCAACTCAGCCATATTGAGCCCTCAAGTTCCCACCTCTCCTCACCTCCTCTCTACTCCCCACTCCCAGTTTACCCAGGAGATCTTAACCCTTTCCCCTTCCTGGGGTGATCCATGTGTGTCCCTCTTAGTGTCCTCCTCTTTACCCTAGCTTCTCTGGTATTGTGGATTGTAGTCTGGTTATCCTTTACTTTGTGTCTAATATTCACTTATGAGTGAGTGCATACTCTTTGTCTTTTTAGGTCTGGGTTACCTCACTCAGGATGACTTTTTCTAGTTCTATCCATTTGTCTACAAATTTCATGATGACATTGTTTTTTTACTGCTGCATAATACTCCCCTGTGTAAATATACCACATTCTCTTTATCCATTCTTCAGTTGAAGGGCATCTAGGTTGTTTCCAGGTTCTGGCTATTACAAATAATGCTGCTATGAACACAGCTGAGCAAATGTCCTTGTGTTGTAGTTGAGGATCTGTTGGGTATATGCCCAGGAGTGAAATTGCTAGGTCTTGAGGTAGGTTGATACCCAATTTTCTGAGACACCACCATACTGATTTCCAGAGTGGCTGTACAAGATTGCATTCCCATCAGCAGTGGAGGACTGTTCCCCTTTCTCCACATCCTCTCCAACTTAAGCTGTCACCAGTGTTTTTTATCTTAGCCATCCTGACAGGTGTAAGATGGTATCTCAGAGTCATTTTGATTTGAATTTCCCTGGTGGCTAAGGATGTTGAACATTTCCTAGTCGTCCTTGTAATTCTTCTGCCTCATCCTCTTGAGAGTGGCTGAGTGGCCCATGCCTTAATGCTTGGTATAACCATAATTTTAATTTCTGCGTCTTCACTCCTGACATTTCTATTTTATTCCTTTTTTAAGTTTACTTGTGAAGTTTTAGCATTTTCACTATATTATAATCCTTTATTTCTTAAAAAAGTAAAAACAAATATCTTAAAATACTGTGTGCACATTTTATGTTCTACCAAATCTCATGTCTAACATTTTCCCTTTGAAAAATCTTTGTTGTAATATATTTGTTATGTGAGGGGATGATAGTATTTTAATTGAAGTAGATCATGTATGTACTTTGATCAATTTTGACCTACTGCCTTGGGTGTTTGTGATTCTGACAACGAGCTTCCATTCATTAGGGTTTCTTCTGCAAGTGTTCCTTGAGGGCTGACTGAATTTTTGGATGGCCTGTTTGCATGTGCTTTTCTGATTTCTTGAGAACACAACCAACATGGGACAGCTCTGAACTACAATACTACTAATAGTGCTTTTTAAATTACCCAGTTGATATGAATTCAGTCTGCAAATTCTTGTTTTCAGACCTATTAAGAATTATTAGTGCACACACCCTTTCTCATAAATTTAGTAGCCCATTATAAGGCAGGTAATTATTCTTCCAATCTTTTTCTTATTAGTCCTTTAATTGGGATTTCAGCCACTTGAGATCCTAGGCAGGGACAATCACTTTTGAGACCTCACTTTGACTAGTTTTGTTCATCTAAACATTAGTAAATCTTTTCTGAGTGGTAGTTCCCCTTCCCTGTCATAGTCATCATTTTCATTAGAGCTTTCTTTCTAAGTGGGCTGGATCAGAAAGTATCATTTGCCTGAGTGTCTGAAACAGAATGCTGATTGAGTGTTAGTGCTTTCTTCTTAATCTAGCTGGTGTAGTGTGTGTGTGTGTGTGTGTGTGTGTGTGTGTGTGTGTGTGTGTGTAGTCACATGTGCATTCTGCCGATAAAAACTCATATGATCCCTTCCTTGTTAAAAACAAATTTAACATAGTAACTGTGCCTGAGGATAACATGAATACTGTTCATTAACAGTATTTTGGGGTCTCTTCTATTTTTCTGTTTATGTTACTGTTTATGACTCTAGGGAAACCCTTGAAGGAAACAGTCTACCTGGAATCTGTGATCCTAACAGCTTCATTTATGTTTTCCACTTCCAGAAAAGAGATAAAGGAAACTTAGAATGCCAAGATAGTGTAAGGCCATCAATTCACTAGTATAATTGTTTTTGTTGTTGTTGGTGGTGGTTTTGGGATTATTTTTATTTGCCTGCTTATCTTTTAAGTTACATTCACTTGTATTTTGTGTTTCTACTAAATAAGTAAGACACAAAATCATCTCAATGTCCCAAGTGAGAAATAAATTTGTGTTTAGATGTCACCATGAATCTACAATTTTTGTCCAGGGAAAAGCAACAAAAAATACTTATGTGTGTATCACTTTAGTCCATTTTTCTGCCATCTTGGGAGAGTAACTTCTGTACATGATTTTAATCTCCAGTGGGTCAGTGTCAGCTCTGGATCATAGAGCATTCATGTGTTTTGAATATTTCACCACAGGCTGACATCTGCAAACAGATTTGCAATATTTAAATACTGGCAGAAAGCTCCATTTCTTAAAGGGTAAAGTGTATGTGGAATTTTGAATAAGTGCCTGACACTCAGAATCAGAAGTTTTATTCTCACTGTTAAAAATATAATGAAAAATTGAATTTTGGCTCAACCTAAAGACGGCAGGCAGCCAAATGACTGAGAAAACTCTAAAACATCTGAGGTCTGTGCAGTGGCTCATGGATGCCACAGTGTTTGAATAGTGTGGCAACAGCAACAATTCTAATCTGATATTATCCAGGTATAACCTCATTAATAAAGTATAATTTACTCATGTATCCGTTCATGATATTTGTGTATATGTGAGTGTGTGTGTGTGTGTGTGTGTGTGTGTGTGTGTGTGTGTGTGCGCGCACGCGCGCGCGCAGGCACGTTGTACATGGGTATAGTTGCCCAAAGAGACCACGAGAGAGCAATGAATTCTCTATTATAGGTGGTTCTGAGGGACCCAATATGGGTCCTGGGTACCAAGTTTGGGTCCTTTTGGATTAGTAGCAAGTGCTCTGAACTGCTGAGTCTTCTCTCCAGCTGTTTCTGCCTTGAAACCTCAGAGTCCACAATATGTGGAACTTGAACTCTTACAGTTTACTTCTATTTGTAGAGGATGTTGATGATGTGCTCTGACTTCTCAGTCTCTTTGAGAGGTTATTTAAGGAATTTCCTACTGTAACACTGTGGGGTTGACCAGATAAAGGCATGGGGGAAAAAACACCAGAAATTTTCTATTTAAGAATTAGATTTGGAAACAAGAAATGTAAGGAAGAAGGCCAAATGCCTCTCCATTTTTCTGCTCAGGTGGTTGGCTTTGTGAAGTAGCATTGGTTTTAAAATCATTTGCTAGCTAAAGCATCATGATGCTGAAAACAATTGCAGTACATTAAAGACCAGTACAAGCAAATATTGCTCTTAACTGTGTCATCAATATTATCAGATCTATTTTACAGAGTTCAGTGTGTTGTTTCTAAATGCTTGATCTTGGACTTGGCTGCCCAGTCTTCTTGTTAATAATGTGTGCAATCCAGTATTTTCTAAGTAAACACTTGTTAATTAATTGGAGCTGTCTCATACTGTTCTCACCTAGGACTTACCTAGATAACACTGAAATAGAGTTTACCATCAAAAGTATTCTAAGTGACAATGGACTGCATCAGTTACAGACTGGAAAGATGATGGCTTATGATAAGTTATCTTTTACAGGGTTTTGCATTCTTGACCTGGGTGAAGTCAATATGCCAATTCAAGTCTGGACTCAAAGAAAATATGAAGTGGCTTCCGCAAGAATTTAGTGGGTAAAGTGCCTGACATACATGCATGAGGACCTAAGTTTGGATCCCCAACATCCATGTAAAAAACTGGGCATGGCAGCATGTAATCCCACCACTGCAGAAGTGGATGGATGGATCCATACAGCACCCTGGTGAGCCAGTCAGCATGTAGCATAATCGGTGAGCCCCAAGTTCAGTGAGAGATCCCATCTCAAAAAGCAAGATAAAGAGCAACTGAAGAAGACATCTGGAATTGAATTTCGGCTTCCTTAGCCTCATATACACACATACATGCACACCTCTACTCATATATGTTTACACACAAATTATGCAAATTACAAAATGTTTTGTGTGGTGGGCCCAACTTTACACTTTTTTTTTTTTTTTTTTTTTGTTTTTTGTTTTTTGTTTTTTTCAAGACAGGGTTTCTCTGTGTAGCTTTGCGCCTTTCCTGGAACTCACTTGGTAGCCCAGGCTGGCCTCGAACTCACAGAGATCCGCCTGCCTCTGCCTCCCGAGTGCTGGGATTAAAGGCGTGCGCCACCACCGCCCGGTCCAACTTTACACTTTTATCAAATTTATAAAACAAAGAAATCTTAAGTCAAATGAGTGTTACCTGGTCTAAACCAGAATAGGAGAGAGTCGTGCTTTTGAAAAATATTACTTTTTTGAAATTATATAATTGCATCATTTTTTTTTCCTGTAGTCCCTCCCATGTACCCTGCTGCTGCTCTCTTTCAAACTTGTGGCCTCTTTTTCTTTACTAGTTTCACATGCGCGTGCGCGCATGCGTGTGTGTGTGTGTGTGTGTGTGTGTGTGTGTGTGTGTGTGTGTGTGTGTGTGTGTTTGTGCATAAATATGTTTGGTCCATAAAATGTTACCAGTTTGTATGTGGTCTTAGGGATGACCACTTAGCATTGGCTATCCAGTTTGTGTGCTTTTCCCTGGGAAGATGACTATTTCTCCTGCTTTCAGAGCACCTTAATTCCTTGTCCTTCTTTGTCTGTGGTTGAGGACTCTCTAGGTTTTTCCTTTCCATGTTAGCATGGCTACTGGTGCTATAGTTGTTCAGGTCTTATTTAGGCTTCATGGGTATAACTTCTCTGGCATTTCTAGGAGACACACTCTCACTGCAAAGTTCCTGTTCCTCACTTTTACTGCTTCTTGAAGGGAGCTATGCAACTATGATGGAAAGGCCTGTGATGACGGCCTTGGAAGTTAAGCAAAGGCATCCTAAAGGCGGCTGAAATAGAACCCGATAAACAAATCAGCTATCAATTAATCTTTCCAAGAATAGATAGATCCAATTCTCTGTGTTCTTCTGCAGCAAGTCTAGTCGGAATTCTCAGTCAATAACACAACTTGCCTGCTGGCAAAGATCACAGTAGGGATATTCATTATTGTCCACTGCCTCAAAATATTGACCAAAGTATAGCCAGGGGCTGGAGAGTCTGTAGAAGAGTAGCATTCCTTTTGTCCTAAGGACTAATGCTCTAAACAGAGCTTCTTCCTGTGGTGTCTAGCACATAGAATTCATTAGAAGCTAATAGACTACCCACAGTAATTATGGCTGACAACAGCCTATTGAGCTCCCAAAGTTTGCATCGACAGAAATTGGGCTACTAGAATAAAGCCACCTTGTAGCAGTCTATTCTCTTACTTGTGTAACATCCCTGGATGTGAACATGTCTGGTTGTAGACATGTGACTGTAAGTATGGTTGTCCTCAGAGGCCAGAAACACTGGATCCCCATATAGTTGGAGAGATAGGTGTTGTGAGCAGCCTAATATGGCTGCTGGGAGCTGAACTTGGATCCCGCAAAAGAACAGCATGGGCTCTTAACCACTAAGCCATCTCTACAGCCCAGTGCACTCATTTTAAGGCTACTGGCCTGCTTAGGAACCACATTTAGAGTCAATGAAGATGAATGAATCTCATCCAAAAATCCCCACTGAGGTGTTAATTAAATATATTGATAGCATTAGTAGAGGGTTATGTCATCTCTATGTATTTGGAGAGTGTTAGATATTGGATTGACACATAATGAACTATGGCAGACGTTGCTGATTTTCTATTAATTCCTTATTTCTTTTAATAAAATAGATTTCAATCATTTTTAGTTTGTCCAACCAAAATGGTTCACTTTCCTTACCTTATATGCAGTCATGGTTGACCATATGACAGCTCAACCAATAGGACAATAGGTAGAAATCCTTTCAGAAGGCACTTTTTCTAAATAAAGGATAAAGTCCATTTTCCCCATTATTTCTACTGTTACTAGAATTCTTAGGGTCAGAACCTTGACCCTGGCAGCTCCAACAGTCTAGGCTTGGCCTCCTGCCCTCAATAGGCCATTTAAACACACAAGTAACAGAGAAAAGTAAAAAAAAATATTTATCCCATGTAGTTATAATAGAAATAGGAACAAAGTTCAGAGACTCTCCCAAGTCAATTTCTGAATCTTGACATGAGGTTTAGATTTAAATTGAAGACATGAGATATACCCAGCTAAGCAGTCCTGCTCAAGGTGTGGTCCTGCCTATCATTGTTTGGGCTCCAGTGTCTCCTTTAAAGGAATCTGACAAGTTGTCAGAACTCTGTGAAATCTCTTTTATGACATAAGCTCCCCCTCTGGTTAGTATCATACATTCAGCCTTTTCCTACTCACAGCATGAGATTTATGGGTGGGGGAAATGCCAACTTCTTAGCATCTATTGTCTCAATAGTCTAATAGCCAGAGGGAAGGGTGCAAGTGTTTCTAGAGTATCTTCATTATCCCTGCCATGATGGTGATACCACCTAGAAACAACATATAGTATCTGGAGCTAAAACAGCCAAGTTATGACCATGCATATCAATGACATTTAAATACAGGACTACACAGAAAAGTGGAGCTCTTTATGACTTTGCAGGTCTTCAAGCTTGCCTGGTAGACTCAGACTCTCTGCTTAAAACAAATGGAACTTCCTCAACACAGTGTTTTGAGGGGTCTTTGTTTGCAAATGCACATATTCCTTTTTAAAAAATAGATTTTAAAATTTATTTTATATGTATGAGACTTTTTTCTATATGTATGTTTGCACACCTTATATGTACCTGGTTGCAACTGAAGCCAGCAGAGGTTGTCAGGTCCTCTGGAACTGTAGTTAGGGACAGTTGTGAGCTGCCATGCAGGTGCTGAAAATCTAACCCTTGTTCTCTGCAAGAACAACTTCTTTAAACTGCTGAGGCTTCTCTCCAACCCCAACATATTCTTAACAGATCTACCCACACTCATAATCTTTAGGATAAAGGCATATGCACCTTACTGGACACAGAGAACCAGGAATGTCAGGTCCAGCTCCATGCTTTAACAAGTCATCTTTTCTTCCTCTCTTCTGTTTTTTTTTAAACTTATTAGAATATATTAATTGGACAAAACTGAAGGTTCCATTGTGACATTCTGTAACACACTCATGTTGTAATTGGATTGTATTTATTCTTCTTCCTGTTTCATAGCCAGAGTGAGATATATATATATATATATATATATATATATATATATATATATATATATATATATATATAGAGAGAGAGAGAGAGAGAGAGAGAGAGAGACCTTTCTATTATATTCTTTTCCTTGCTTTCCTCCATGCAGCTCTTAGTAAAATTCATAAGCAGATAACCCTCTCCAAAGAGCATTTCTAATTTGAGAGGACATTATGCATTCCTGCTTAAGAACACCATCCTTTTAGCCAGCCATGGATCAAGTCCCCATTTTCCTGCTATTAATTTCTTTTTTTTTTTTTTTTTTTTTTTTTTGGTTTTTCAAGACAGGGTTTCTCTGCGTAGCTTTGCGCCTTTCCTGGAGCTCACTTGGTAGCCCAGGCTGGCCTCGAACTCACAGAGATCCGCCTGGCTCTGCCTCCCGAGTGCTGGGATTAAAGGCGTGCGCCACCACCGCCCGGCTGCTATTAATTTCTTAAGCCTAAGTAACCTCTTTACATTTCTGGCTTTATTTTCATACCTTAAAAATGGGAGGCTTACAAATGTCTACTCATGTATTTGTTGTAAGAAAACTGAAGAAAGTGTATAGTAGAAGACAACTCATTTTTTCCCCAAGAAGCGTTAAACTTTTAAATGCAGATACATTTTCTCCTTTAGTTGAAAGGGAGCTAAACTCCACCCTAACTCTAACATTGCATAACTCTGCGAAATGGATGGAGGTTGTGTAATAGCAGCAGAGAAGGGACACAGAAGAAGATTTCAGAGGAGAAACTTTAAAAAGTGTAGCAAATAATAAAGGGGCTGAGATTATGTACAGTTGTATATATAAACGCTTGTGCAAGTTCACTTTAATATTAACTATAGTTATAGGGGTACTAAGAACAAGATAAATTCTATGACTTCATAATACTGAATTTGACACTTAATCATTGTCATTTATAAGAAAAAATAGTATACATACATGTAATGTAAACCATTTCAACAAGTTATGGTTCCTAATTTTTTTCTCCAAAATAACTACCCCAAACAAAACTAGGAAAGCATCTTCAGGTGTTTCTTAAGATTAATAGAATGCCCTCCTGGCCCAAAACACCTTGTATGTATTATATTATATGATTTAGCTCACCTCCCAGTAACTATTTGTTGTCTCTCAAGTTGAAAATGAAAATGAAACAATATGTCCAACTCTGCTCATATTTTCAGTAGAGTTGTTGGAATTTAAGCCTAGCCATGTATGAGTCTCTGGTTTTTCCAGTAAAATTCATAAGAGAAAACAAACCAGCACAGGTTTTAATTTTTGTTGAAGCAAAGTATTGAAACAGTGCCTGTGGTATTAAGGGACTGGAAATGCTTTCATAATAGAAGCAAGCTCCCAGAACAAAGAGGTTTAAAGACTACAATAGATAATGTATTTTAGAGGCTTTATGTGAAGACATATAACTATAAATTAAACATGAATATTCATTAAAATAATTGCATATGGAAAATATCTTTGATTAAACAAAACCAGCTTAAAAACAAGCTGTGTAATAGCAGCAACATTTATTTATTAAACAAGTTACTAAGTTACTTATCTCCTTTTGCTGTTTCTCAATTCCATCATATCTTCCAAGGCAAAAGTAGGCCAATAGCATGAAGAAAATTATTATTTACTGTAGTATATTGTTAACTGAACTGAAATAAACTGCAATTATTGTCAGTTTTATAAAACACTTCTAAAGTTACACATACCACAGGAATGAACATTTTTTTTATTACAATAGCCATGAAAGGTAGTGTACCTCAAATGGGCATCACAGTGATAGATACTCAGATCAACATTTCTTCATGAGTCTTGTAGAATCCCTCTGTTGAAGTTGTGAATAAGCAGCTATTAGATAATATCTTCTACGGCCCCAGATCAGCACTAGTATAAGATACTTGCTGTGAATGAATGATGTTCATAAAACATACCAGTTGGTTTTGGAATGTCACATTTTAAACCATTTTTTTTATCATTCTATGCTATATATTTAAATTTTATCTAAAATATGTTAAAGCTTTTTAAAAATGATAATAAGCTAAATGTTACATTAAATGTGAATAGTGTGTGTGTGTGTGTGTGTGTGTGTGTGTGTGTGTGTGTTTATCTTCTACTTTAATATTTTAAGACAGGGTCTCACTCTATAGGCTAGGTTAGCCTGGAACTCACTGTGTAGCCCAGGCTTGCCTAGAACTACCAGTCACATTTTCTTAGCATTCAACTATATACACAGTAGTAACTCAAGAATTGTTGACAGGGGCTGGAGAGATGGATTAGAGGTTAAGACTACTGACTGCTCCTCCAGAGGACCTGGGTTCAGTTCTGAGCATCCACATGGCTGCTCACAACCATCTGGAACTCCAGTTCCAGGAAATCCAGTGCCCTCCTCTGCCTTCCAGTCACACAAATAGTACACAGACATGCATGCAGGCAGCACCCCCATTGAACATACAAATAAATAAATACCCTTTAAAGAGGCCTCCTACTTCTGTGAGATCAGAGAGCATCAGGAAGAAGAGGCCTCTTATTTCAGCATGTTAGAAACAAGTTCAGGTCACAAAGAAAGAACCCACCACTCTGGTAGAAGAGTCTCATCAAGGCAAAACTTGACTCTTGATCATGAGGGTATGAAACTCACCAAAGTGGAACAGAAAGCACACTTGGAGCGGGCTTGGTTTTTATTCTAACAGGTGGTGACTATGTCCTTTACCATTGACTGTAGTCTGATCTCAGAATTTTGAGATTGACTAGCCATCTTTTTTCTCTTTCTTTCTCTCTCTCTCTCTCTCTCTCTCTCTCTCTCTCTCTCTCTCTCTCTCTCTCCCTCCCTCCTTCCCTCCTTCCCTCCCTCCCTCCCTTCCTTCCTTCCCTCCCTTTCTCCTTCTAAAAATAAATAGATTGATTTGAAAAGAATTTAGTCAAATGTTTATAGTAACAGTATTCGTGTGTGTGTGTGTGTGTGTGTGTGTGTGTGTGTGTGTGTGTGCATACATGTTATTTGAGACTGAACCCAGAGCCTTGTGCAACTGAGATAAGCACTCTGTTGCTAGCCCTTAAAACACAGGCTTCATTAATTGTTCCCAAAAGTCTATGAACCTCAGAAATTGTATGCAAATTTATTAGTATACCTCCCCCCTCCCAAAAGGCTTTCAGGAAACCCTCTAACCTATGTTACCTAGGAAACTTTAGAAGCATAAATTGAGGCAGTCCAGAGTAGTGAATTCAACACCTACCACTAACACATCTATAACTTCACATACATATTTTATGCAAAAGGGTTATCTTTTGAAGATTGCTGTTAGAAGTGTATAAACAGTTCAGATTTGTTCTCCTATATCCAGTGACCTTCAATAAATTATTCATCTATGAATGTACAACCTGGTATATTATTGGATGTAACTGCTGTCATTTGCTTTCAAACTTCACACTCATCTGTAAATTTGAATTTCATCAATTATGGGCAAAACTTAGTTTCACCCCTTATTTATCTTGAGTTTGACCATGTTTATAGGTTTATATTTCTAATCTTAGGGTACCACTCAATCTCAGCCAAATGTTAATAATTGTATAAGCTTTATTTTTTTCTGAAAAAGAAGCAGCAATTCCCCAAGTCACAGGTTATGGCACGTATTGAACTTAAGGTCTAGATTCTCATGAGTACTAGGAGTTGCAGGTAACATTTATTGAGCATTTGCTGCAAGTTAGAATTTTACTACTGCTTTTATGAAAATGGATTCATTTGATTCATACAAAAAACTCTGAATACAGTATTGTCCCAACTCTACGTGTAGAAGAATGGAGATTCAGGAACCAGGAGGTTATGATCTATAATTTTTTGTCTTTATTTTCTGAGAATATTTATGCATTTTTGTGACTCATTCCCCTTCAATACTCATTGCCCTAAATAATATTGGGCATTGAATCTCCCAGCTACTTCCTCATTTTTTGATCTTCTTATACAGCCTTTGATGTTCATTTTCTTGTAAATTGTCATAGGCTGTTTGAGATCACTGAGAAGCCTGACCTAGAAGTGGAGTTGCCCCACCTCTTGCTTTAGCTCAATTTTATCAAGTGTCCTTCAATCATGTAATTGGAGTTTTCTCCAGTCCCATTTGGGTCACAGCCGCTCAGACCCAAGTAAACACACAGAGACTTTATTACTTATAGACTGTATGTCCATGGCAGGCTTCTTGCTATCTAGTTCTTATATCTTAAATTAATCCATTTTTATTCATCTATAAATTGCCACATGGCTTGTGGCTTACCGGTACTTTACATCTTGCTTCTCATGATGGCAGCAGCTGGCAGCATCTCCTGACTCAGCCTTCCTGTTCCCAGAATTCTCCTCTCTGCTTGTCCTGCCTATACTATATACTTCCTGCCTGGCTGCTGGCCAATTAGCATTTTATTTATCAATCAAATCAGAGCAACACATTCACAGCATACAAAGTGATCAATATCTACAGCACAAGCATATTTATGTCAAGTGTCCTTAAGGACCCCTTGTCAGGGGCTGGGGTGGTCCCCCTAACATTATAACATGAACAGAAGAGAACAGCAGAACAGTCCAAGAGTAAAAACCTTGTGCCCTTGAGAGTAGCTAGAAGGTCAACCATTTCCAACAGAGGCTACTTTTGTTTATCCCATGACACCAAAGTGCCTACAGTGGGGAAGAAAATCTGGAAGTTCAGCCATGGGAAGCTTGTCTATGGAGAGAAAGCTAATAGGCAACTCCAGCTGCCTGCCACAACTTCCCTGGGCAATTTTAGTAGATGCCATGCTGAACTTGACATCACCTCTGTCTGTTGCTATTTGTTCTTTTGTCTGGAAGCCTCATGAGAGGGAACAATCTGATCTGCCCTGGACTCTCTATGTCAGGAAGGAATGCTAACTAATTGCCTTAACATAGCTTCCCCAGTTGATTTTTGATGGATGTTTTGAATACATGATTTGGTGGTTTGTTATCTGTCTGTCTATCTGTCTGTCTGTCGGTGTATCTGCCTATCTATCTATCTATCTATCTATCTATCTATCTATCTATCTATCTATCTATCTATCCATCTATCTACCTACCTATCTATCTATCTATCTATCTACTTACCTACCTATCTATACTTGCTACTTATTCTTCAACTTTGACTTGCTACGTCATAGTTAGTTTCAGCTGTCATCCTAACACAAAACTAGGGTTACTTGGGAAAATGGAGCCTCAACTGAAGAACTGCCTAGATAAGATTGGCCTATGGCCATATCTGTGGGCATTTTCATGAGTGCTAATGGATACAAAAGGTCACAGCCCACTGTGGGTGATGCTGTACTGTGGCAGGTGGGCTTGATTCTCTGAAAAAGGCTAGCTGAGCAAGCCACAAAGGAGCAAGCTAATAAGCAGTATTCCACCATGGTCTCTCCTTTAATTCTTGCCTCCAGGTTCTTGTCTTGCATTCTGACCTTGGTTTTACTGTATGAAGGACTATAACAAGCTATAATAAACCCTCCCCAAGTTGCTTTTTGCCATGGTGTTATCCTAGCAACAGAAAACTAACTAAGGCATTATATAATTAATAAACTCAATTATTCCATGATCAAAGTATGACTGTTATAGACCACTCTCTAGACTATGCAGAATACCACCAGAAATATCTTCTTTTTCTTTGGAACAATTTCCCCTCTTTTTCCTCATTAGCACTCAGACATACACAAAATAGCACACAGTTTTTGATTGGTTTGATTTGTGTTGGGTAGATGTTTTTGTTTTTGTTTTTTTACATGGGTTTCATTGTATAGTCTTGCTATTTTGACCCTAGCTCTGTAGACCAGGGCAGTCTTGAACTCATAGAGATCTCACCTCTGCCTCCTGAGTCCTGGGATTAAAGGCATGCACCACCATACCACTCAGCTCAAATATAAACCTTTAAAACACATGCAGTGATACTCAGCCTCTCTCACTGTCCTTACATTGTGACTCATCAAAATTTTCCACCAGGGTGGAAAACACAGCTTGTTTGTTATCTCACTTTCCTCTCCTTTTCAGGACATTTGCTTCTTATTCCAATGAACTATTTTGAATAATAAGATTCCAACAAAGTTCAGCAACTCCTCTTAGTATTTTCATCCTAACCCTTGCTGCAATCTGGAGAGCTAAACCAATGTGCTGAAGATTTCAGGATGGCCATAATCTTGGGGCTGTCACCCCTGCCACTCCTTGGTTTCTTTGACACCAGTGGGGTATTCTAGTCACTTTGTAGCTGACCCACGAGTGAAAAGGGCAGAAAATATTCTTCAGAACTCCAACAGACAGGGTTATTTTTTACTTCGGTGATGTTCAAACATAATTTTAGCAGACTTTCTGTTACTACCATTTTATGCTTCAACACATATGTAAAAGATGAAACAAACCTCTGATTGACACTCCGGGACCCTGAATGCCCTTTATTCTACCAATTTCAAACCTGTCTCACTTTCTTCTCCAGTTCACAACAGCACTAGCATTGAATTAACAAGTATCAGCTTTTTCCCTTTCTTCATGAATGATCTGACCAGGGTCCTCAGCTTTTCATTACAAACAAAACCAAATAAAATATATACTTTATTCATTATGCATTTCCTCTTGATAAAATTCAACAGGAAATATACATTATTACATGATTTTTTTCTAGAGATTAGCAGTCGGATATGGCACATTTTACTAGATAAAAATCAATAAAAGATATCAAAGACGTCTTGGACATCACAGTTAACAGTAAAGCATCGCCAGTCAAAAGCAGCATCAGGACCACTCAAGTCCCAGATTAGTCAACATGGTGTTTTGTCTAGAACCATCCTCCAGCACAAAAACCACTGCTTGCCAGTTCTCCCTCACCTCCAGAAAATTCCTTTTCACTCCTACACCTTCAAATCCCCCCTCCCCCCGACATAATTCTACAAGAAAGTGAAATGATGTCTTTATTGCTAAACTGAAAATGCCTACCTTATTTGATCTCTTTCTGACATTTTCCCCTTGGGGTTCTCTTTCTGGCAGTCACAGTAGGGGTCCTTAGTGGTTGCTTAATCCTGTTTTACCTTCTGCTCACCTTAAGTGCTCATGCTTTTCAGGCCTTTTCCTTTCTGGTTTAATATATGTGTTTTTCTTTTCTTTCTTTCCTTTTTGTTTTTGATTTTTTTCCTTTAATTGAAAATTAGGTTCTTTTCTCATACAATATATCCTTATTACAGTTTCTCCTCCCTCTATGCCTCCCAGTTCCTTCCTACCTTCCCTCCCCTCTAGATCCAATCCCTTTCTGTCTCTCATTAGAAAATTACAGGCTTTAAGAGAGAGCAAGAAAATGTGACAAAATAAAATATAAGATAAAACAAAAATCATCGCATCAAGGCTGAACAAAGCAACCCAACCGAAGGAAAAGAGCCCCAAGAACAGGCACAAGAATCAGAGACCCACTCCTTCAGTCACACACTCAGGAATCCCAGGAAAATACTAAGCTAAAAGTTGTAACATGTATGCAAAAGACCTGGTACAGACCCATGTAGGCCCTGTACTTGCTGCTTCAGTCTCTGTGAGTTCATATGAGCCATATTCGGTTGATTCAGGTATTTTTGTTCTCCTATGGTCCTCCATCCCCTCTGGCTCTTATACTCTTTCCTCTTCCTCAGGGTTCCTTCCCTGAGCCCCGAGGGGAGGGATTTGATGGAGACATTGCATTTAAAGCTCCTCTCTCTCTCTCTCTCTCTCTCTCTCTCTCTCTCTCTCTCTCTCTCTCTCTCTCTCCATAATGTCTGGCTGTAGGTCTCTGCATCTGTTCCCATCTGTTGCAGGAGGAAGCTTCTGTGATGATGATTGAATAAGGCACTGGTCTATGAGTGTAGAAGAATTTGTATGTGTTTTTCTAGGCAATCATCCTTTTCATCTTTGATTCCTCAGGCTTGGAACAACGGACATCTCTGGAAGATTCTGTCAGTTCTCAGTTTGTACCAAGTGTTGTCCTGAAAGTGGAAGTAGGAATAGGTAATGTTTCTTAGCCAATGTTTTTCAGTGGCTTTTTGTTCTACAGGATACAATCCTAATCTTTTCTTAGTCCCTGAGCCAAGAGTTCTTGTGGTAGTTCTCCTGACTCCTGATTATAGCTTTGTCTTCCAAAGCAGCCCAGCTGGAGTGCAATCCAGCTACTTGTCATTCTGGAAGCGTGATCAGCTCTGTTTCCTCCAATGCTGTCTCTTTGAAGATTTGCCCTTGTGTCTTCACCACAGTCTGCTTCTTCCTCAGCACCTTGCTCATCCACCTTGTTCTCCAGGAAATGCTCTGTAGCTTTCTATGACATTCTGCAGAACCTTCTCTGAACTCATCACTAAGCTATAATTACTTAATTTATCCATCCTTCCCATCTGATTAGGACATGGACTATTTCTATTTTCATCTTTGTACCTCTTCAGCTAGTAAGACACCTGTTGATTGACAATTGCAAACAGAAGTAATAAAATACATGGTCAGAGCTTCATAAAGGATGTGTCTTTAATTCCTCGTTGAAGAATAATGGTAAAATGTCAGTACCACTAGGGGGCATAGAATTATTACAGAATTTTCTAGTACACCAGCTGACAGGAGATTTTTCACTTCTGTGTCAGCTCCACTCTTTCTAGCTGTATGGATCTTGAAATAATGTAACAACTCCATCCAAATCACTTCCTGGAAGAAGCATGTAAACAGTATCTAAAAGACAGCAGCTCAGATAGGCATAGTCACATGCTAGCACAGACTAATGAAATAAGCAGTTTCATGAATAAAATTGAAACTAGTGTTAGGAAAAGGATCAAAATATAAATACGATGCCAAAACATTAATATCTTAAGACGTACGGCTGCTTTAAAATTCTCAATAAAAAATATCTGTATAAGGAAACTATTTTCACAGGAAGGCTGAAGCTACTTCTTGTTTTTAAATATAACCTGAATTTTGGTTTTAAAACATGTACTTATGAGGTTACTGCTAAAAACCAAATGAAATGGTTATTTAAGCCACTGTTAGCACATACTGAACCACATAAGCCTTTATAAATATTTTGCTTTGGCAATGTTGATTAGGACAATATTTGGGAAGTTCTTAGAAAAAAAGAAGATAGCTGTTGTAATTAAAATAGTGAGACCTTTTGAATCCCTCAGCTACCTTACAAAACCCCTCTTGACAGCAAAACCACAGTGCTCACCTCAAAAGGAATGAGGCATACCATATTCTGGAGCCAAATATGAGATACCATGGTCTGAGGACACAGACTTAGGTGACTCCAAATATCATATTCCAATGTAGTAACAGCTTCATGAATTTTTTTATAGGAAAGGAACAGGGAAAAAAAAGCTGTAAATGAAGGCATTTAAAACTACATCAGTGGAAATATCAGCTATTTCAGGAATATCAGCAAAGCAAGAAAACTTCTGCTACAGGCCTCAGATGTCATCTGATAACATTCCTAGCCTTTGGGAGGGTGGAAGCTGAAAAGATTTTACCTGAGAGTCAAAAGGAAGTTATGTCAAACACAGAGGTGGTTAATTAATTACAATTGAGGGAGCTAAAGACAACCTAACAGACCCACAACATTCCAGCTCTCTAGAACCAGAGAAGTTCCAATCATTCTATCAGCCTTGTAGAATGTTCAACACAGGTGTGGCCTCTTTCCGAGAACTTCAGTTCACACCTTCTACATTCTTTCTGTACCTTCGGGCCATGCTGTTTTCAGGTAGTCATTTCTCATTGACAATGCAATGCAGGCCTCAGGTTCCAACTATTAGAGCTTCCAGCAGTAGTCTGTCCAGCCTCAGATGGTCTCCGATACTGTGCTGGTACCAGCTTGTTGGAGCAACATCTTAAGAAGTTTTTGTCAAAAAAAAAAGTTTGGATCATAGCTCTTAGAAACAATTATTCTGAATTAAAAAAAATTATATTTTGGTAAACCATACTGGCATTTTTAATATGAGAAAATAAGTTCTCTGAGCCAATGGCTATAATGATAAATACCTACAAAATGCGGTATAGCTATAATGCTTATTGGCATGATCATGTATTGCCACAAAAGAAATAAAAGCTAAAGAGAATAGTGATATAGTTTAAAGGGCATTCCATTCTAAAGGTTCTGCCTCCTGGCCTATTGTTATAACTGGGCTTTGTGAAAGTCACTGAGCAACCATGGAGTTCCACTATACTGTATTAGTAAATTTTCTTATTCCTCTAAGTTTTGCAACTTCTTTTATCATTACTACTCTGACTAGTTTAGGAACCCATACCAGACTGAAGCACATCTGTATTCCTGTGGAGTGCCTTTGACACCACACAAGCTGATCAGCACGATGTATGTGACTTTGATTGTGAGTTATGCTGTGTTGAGGTTAAGACAAACAGTAAAATGTACAGCCATGAAGAAGAAGGAGGAGGAGGAGGAGGAGGAGAGGAAGAGTGTAATGGAGTCTCTGACCTTTGAGTGAAGTCCAAATCTCTTTATTTTGCCTTATTTTTGAGAAGCCAAAAGTTATGCATGCATCTCTAGCCTATGTGTGGAATTTCTAATGATATTCCAGAGTAATGTTCAGAAAGAATATGTAACAGGACAGGAAACATGTTGAAACATTGAAATAAAATATTTTCTAGTAACTATATTCAACTGAAACCATTAGAGAATTTAGTTTCCAAGGTCATAAATTTTAGGCAGGCATCACAAAGAAATAGTTGAAAGCAAATCTTTTTGTTTAGCTTTTCAAGGCAAGTTTTCTCTGTGTAGCCCTGACTGTCCTGGTACTCACTCTGTAGACACCAGGCTGGCCTCAACCTCACAGAGATCTGCCTGCCTCTGCCTTTATAGTGCTGGGATTAAAAGCATGGGCCACCAACACCTGGCTAAAGCATAACCATCTTAAAGATGAGGGACTAGCAATCAACTCACATGCCCTATGTTAGTAAATAAACTCTTTTTTTTTTTTTTTAAGTGATTCTCTGGATATGCCTTTTGGGTCTTGCCTGTAATCACAGCATTCAGGACACAGGCAAGGGGATAATCACAAGTTAGAGGCCAGCCTCAGGACAGCCTGGGCCACAGAGTGAGATCCTGTTGCACAAAACCAAAGTAAACAGATAATAAATAAATAAGTAGACTTGTCATGTACCTTTACCATCACCTCTTTGTAAAATTTTAATGTGCTAGTCATGAAAGACGTGTGATATTATTTTATGCATGTCTGACTATGCCTACTCTCTAAACTGATACTTCAGCAAAAGAAAGAGAAGGCAGTTTCCTAGCAACACCTGTATGCAAAGGAACAGTGACAACAATGAAACAATTAATTGCGAACACTTTATTTTCTTCCGAGGTGGCTTTTGGCTATCGAGGGAAGTTACTGAACAGCAAAGAAAGTATGGCAGCGACCAAGGCCCAGGAAGAGGTTCCACTGGACCGCTTGGTCTTTTCTTCCCGGAAACGAAAGAGCAGAATGGTAGTTAGGGTGCGCCTAGAACAGCCTGTTCCAGTAGGCAGTGCTGTAGATCCCGGCTTGCCCTGTGCTGTTCCATTCCTTTACTTGGAGCTGGAACCGACACTACAACTGGGAGCCAGGATGCTGGGTTCCTAGTGGCCCATGCAGCAACTCTTGGTGGATACACAGACAGGCCTCCTTCTATAGGTTTGTGGCTAAATGGATGATACTTATGAGGGATAGTTACAAAGGTCTTCAACAGCTATAACCCTTACTAACCACAACTGTCCTGTCACCCTCCCACCCCAGTATATTGGCATTTTCGAAATAGACACCATAGCTTCCTTGGTATCATCCCTGCATCCAAGGAAAGCATCATTGAGACGTTAAGCATCTGACTTCCTGGAGCTTTCTGGAGGGGAAACACGCTCTTGTGTCTTGCCTTTGGGAGATTTCCTGCCTGCATGTGGGGCCCAGCCCCTGAGTGAGGCGAAGGCGATCTAACCACAGTAGTAGAAGCTTACAGAAAAGAAAACGGCTTCGTCAAGGGGAAGTGGCCTTTTCATTTTCCTATTTTCAGAAAAGCTAAGATCTTCACGTTCAAAGCATGCACACGAGTCATTTTAAGTCTCTACATCTTTCACCCTGAAAGTCCCTGCACAGAAACTCCGTGGGGAGTCTAAATATAGCTGCACCGAACTCTCCCCGCCTTCAGCCAGGGTCTCCGTGCAGCTCTAGGATTGGAGAGCTTATTCCAGGACGCTCTCTGCATTTGCCTTGAATAGCAGGGCGCGGAGCAATCTCTCTAGCACCTCCACGGTGTGTGGGTGTGAAGTGTATTAGGGGAAGGCAGGAGTGACTCTGGGTGTTGGTGTTTGGCTCACAGTCACGTGGTATGGCTGCCAGCTGCACAGAGCCAGGAGTTAGTAGTGCCTACTGCCCGGGAGGCTTTAAGGGAAGAAAGGTCTTGCTGACTCTAAGAGCCAGGGAGGGGTCTTTACAAAACGATAAAGATGAAAGTAAACGTAAAAAAAACTTTTGGCTGCCGCTATGACTGCAGAGAGCAGCTGTCCGTGGGCGTGGGCGTATGCACCGGGTGGGGGGTGCTGGTAGAGTATTATCTCCTATGGGTGAGACAAATGAGATAAGATTTTTGCCTTAGTACTGTTTGATATTAAAGGAAACGTAAAGGGCACACGATATAACCACCGTGCTACTGTCTACCAGGGCTTTCTGTTGAAAGCATCGTTCAGCTGAACTTGATTAATTTTTTTCTTTTTTCAGATTTGGGAGGAAGGCTGCTCTTTTGGAAGTAGTTCCCAAGCCTGGCATGCTCTCAGTTTCCCCAACGCTGAATCGGTTGTTTAATTGCTAACAATGTTTTTGAAAGCCAGAGTTCCCAGCCAGCGGTACCTTGGCTCCACTCTCAGCCAAGAGCGCGGGCTTTGGGGCACCCATCTGCCAGGGGTGGTAGGAGACCCAGTCAGTGGTTCCCCTTAAAAGGCAGGTCTCTAACCTTGTAAGTTACAGCATCTCAGCTGAGAGGCAGGTTCTGGGTTCCCCACCCTCCAGGATCCCTCTCCCACTCACTGGGGACGCCACCGCCGCCGTGGAGACTTAAGCAGTTTTATGACTTTCTCCCACTTAAATGGAAATTTCTTGAAGGAGGGATGTGGGTTCATTTTCCCAGGCTTCTCTGTCAGGAGGAGCCCCACGGCAGCTCCCTCACCGCAAAGGAGCCACTTTGGAGTTGTACGCCCTCCCCACACCCCATCCCTGGGGATGGGAAGGATGTTCTGTGACTCTCGGGCATGCTGTCTGAGGCTAGGATGGAAAGTCACAGGCTGCAGGCTGGATTGAGTCGCTGGAAGCTGCTGGGTCCCTGCCTGGCGGTCTCCGGGTGTGTCCATTGAACTGCGGAGGACTGGTCTCCAGCGCGGGAACCCAAGCGCCACTGCCCGAAGCGTCGCCCCCACTGGCCCGCTCCGAGGATAGCCAGCACCTGGAGGGCAGGACCGAGCCGCTCCTGCCCACACCCATTGCGGGAGGATGGCAGGACCAGGCGCGGCATAGCGGCGGGAGAAACCCAGAGAGAGACCCGCTCGTCCAGTTTGTTCACGAGGCACCGGGCGGACTTCACTCTCCGGACAGCTCTAAGCCTCAGGAAGAACCGACCCAAACTCCGGCCTGGGAGACGGACTTAGGATCAGGCCGGTGTTCTGCGGGAGGCAGGGGGATGGACTGAGCCCACCCGGGGTTGGGTGTGCACGCGTGAGAGCGTGCTTTGGGGCATCCCGCACACCCCTCCCGCCCGGCCCGTGGACACTCGGGGGAGGAGGGAGTGGCAGCCGCGGGACTAAGGGAGAGCGAGGGACACCTCTCAAAGTGACGCCCCCAACAGGTCCGGATTTGGAATTGGCAGCGGCAGAAATCCGGACAGCCCCCCCACCCCCGGGGCCTGATCCGCACACCCTGCCGCCCCCGCTCGGAGCCCCAGGCCACTGAGCTCGTCCGCCCCGGGGGGCGCCCCGTCGACTGCGGGCTTCCTCCTGCCGACCTGCCCGCGCACATGAGGCCGCTGCCCCCGCCGCAGGCGCCGGCGCCCCCCTCGCCGTGCCGGTGGTGATGCCATGCCCCGCCACCACGCGGGAGGAGAGGAGGGCGGTGCCGCCGGGCTCTGGGTGAGGAGCGGCGCGGCGGCGGCGGCCGTGGCGGGTGGGGGGCGCCCCGGCAGCGGCATGAAGGATGTGGAGTCCGGCCGCGGCAGGGTGCTGCTGAACTCGGCGGCCGCCAGGGGCGACGGCCTGCTGCTGCTCGGCACCCGCGCGGCGGCGCTCGGAGGAGGCGGCGGCGGCGGCGGCCTGAGAGAGAGCCGCCGGGGCAAGCAGGGGGCCCGGATGAGCCTGCTGGGGAAGCCGCTCTCCTACACCAGCAGCCAGAGCTGTCGGCGCAACGTCAAGTACCGGCGGGTGCAGAACTATCTGTACAACGTGCTGGAGAGACCCCGCGGCTGGGCATTCGTCTACCACGCGTTCGTGTGAGTAACCCGCGCCCCCTTCCCCCCTGCGCCCCCCACCCCCAAGCCATGCCCGCTGATGGGGAGCCCCCCTGCGCCTGGACCCCCGGGACGCGCTTGGAGCCCGCGCCCTGGCTCGAGGCGCGGAAACGCGCGCGCGCGAGCACACACACACACACACACACATACACATATACACACACGTGGTGGTTTTTATTTCTTTGCACGTGTTTGCGATAGGCCCTCCGGAGACCCTCCATCTCTCTTGTCCCACCTCTCGCACTTGTTCAGCTTGAACCGTTTTGCCCCAGAGCACCCAAGGAACTGCCAGGCAGTTCCAGGTACCTGGGAGATTGAAGGCAGAAGCAGGATTTAGGCGACTCAGATAATCCGGAGTGATTGGGTCTTGACATACGTAAACTTAACTGAGTGGGGCGCCCAGGAGCTGGGAAACGCTCTGGGATGATGTGCACCAACCTGAGGCTGGAGAGTGTATAGGAGGGGTGTATAGAGGTGGGATGGAGGAGAGAGGAGGTGAAGGGTGGGTCCACAGTCCGCCCTAGGGTCGAGCAGAGGAAGCTGCTACATGGTGGAGAGAGAGACTAGGTTTTAAGCGCGCCCGCCCGGAAACACGCTTGGCCACCATCACAGCTGTCATTAACGGAAAATCTGTCAGTGCCCTTAGTTCTTGCCACAGAGAGGTGGCCTGAGTGCTAGCGGGCGATCCAAGCTCTGCTCCACTCAGCGGCAGCAGCAAGTGGGGATCCCTGGGTTCAGGAACAGGCACGGCCCAAGGTGCTATGGCAGAGACTCAAGGAGCCAGTTCTGACCTGGATCAAGCAGCGGGTTTAGTTGGCATTTAAGGCGCTGAGACAGAGTGGTGTGTGTGTGTGTGTGTGTGTGTGTGTGTGTGTGTGTGTGTGTGTGTGTGTGTGTGTAGTAAGCCTCTCCATCTAGCAGAGAATGTTTAATGAGAAAATGATTGGAAGCAAATGTTTATTTTTCCCTTAGGCATTAAAAACCTTTCAGTGGCTTTAACGTTTACTACTGTTTTTCCCACACCGTCCATTCATTCAATCTCCTGCTAGACTTGGGTTTATCTGGACGATTTACAGCTGTTTTTATGCCTTTACACCCTGTCTAATTTACTGTTTTTAAAGAACACTTGTCCTCTTTTTGCACCCTCTCTGTCCCTTCCTTCCTTATGTTAAAGTGAAATACATTAGCCTTGGGAGACCTTCAGAGAAAGTTGCAGGCACATACTGACTGATTCCTTGTTTCTTACTTAGTAAAGTATGTTTGGAACACACAAAAATTCTTTCAGAAATGAGGCATACCATCCTATACTTATCCCTCCCCTGGAATGAAGAATTGGCACCAACCCAGGAAACTTAAAAAATAATAATAACCAGAGAGAAGGGACTGGTTTTGTAAATAGGTGGACCTGGAATATGATCAGGTAGAACTCAGGAAATTGGTGGAGTCTGCACTCTGGGGCCCTGGTGTCTGGAAATTTTTACAGTTCCAGATTGATGCGAACATGTAGGATTAGGTGGACGATTCCAGCCAGCTTTATGTGTTTGCAAGGCACACGCAGGGAATGTTGTTTTGTATCATCATTGCCTCCAAAATTCTAAGTTCTATCATTTGTTGACGGAAGTGTCACATGGATTTGGATGTAATTAGTGATAGGAAAACACCCCGAACACTTGTTAAGCTCCTCTCCTTGGGTTGATGTGCAATTAATCTAGTACTTAATGAGCCTAATAAATTACTTTGACCTGTCAGAATATACTGAAAATTTTTAGCAATGATGAGGTTTAATTTGCAGTAAATATCCACAGTATGGATGATGATATTTTTAGAACATGCTCAAAATATTCATGATTGAATTTTAAATGTGATGCAATGTATTGCATTTTATTTGGGTGGACTATGTGTTATGGATTCAGAGGGGGCTGGACACAATCTCTGTGGTTGCACATACTGATGTCTCCTGAGCCTTGTTTACGAACTTGAATGAAAATTTCTCAAAATACAACATTTTCTTTTTGATGTCTAGCTATTAAGTTGGTTGTTATGGGCTTCTAGCTTTTTTTTTTTTTCCTTCACTTTACCAAATGATTTTTCAAAGGGTTCTAGTTTAAGTACTTGCCTGCTAACCAGCTTTCTCAGTGAATTCAGTGGTAAATTGAACATAAGTTATGAGCTTGTCAACACAGTACTGCTAATGTAAAGTTCTCCATGATGCTTTGAAGAGCCTTAAGGCTGTAGAATTGGAACAGCTCAGCTACATGGTGATGCAAGATTCACATTAGCACAAAATCAGAATGAACAGGGTCAGCTTCTGGAGAGATGGTCTGCCACCACTGCAGATCCTGGGGGAGGGAGCGGGGGAAGAGGGCTAATCGCTACTTACGATTTTAAATGAGGTTTTGAATAGCAGGAATTTACACATTAAATTAACAAAGAAAGGTTACTTTGAGCTGTAAGTCTAATAAGACCATTACAGGAAACTATAAGAAAATAATTTCTAGAGAGGTGTAACTAACTAATGCCCTGCCAGCCTGGGAATCCTCAAATCATACTTTAATAACAGTTTTTGTAGCGTATTAAGCTCCGTGCCAAGAACAAGTACACTGTGATTAATGAGGCACTTCAGGGATGAATTTACTTGGTTAGCCCAGTGTTTCCACTGCCAAGAAATAAGAGAAGTATGTTTAATATTATGCTTCAGGTAAAGAGAATTTTGTGTTAAAATATGTAAAAATAATTATTATAATGATATTTTAATGGTCTAAAATGGGATCGTACGTGTATATATCCCAGACTACTGGTAAGGATGCTGGCAAGAACAGCGGTGACCTGCTTCAAGTGACTTCTTCCTCTGAATTTGTGGGCCTTAGGCGATCCAGGCACTTCCTGCTCTTTTGGAGTCCCCGGGCAGCAGTATGTTCTGTCTTCAGCTGTGATACAATTAACTAGATGAGCTCTTAAAATAGGAGATGATTTCTTTGAGTTGTTTGTTCCTTTTAAATTGCCCTTCTTTGGGGAAAATTTAGAAGAATTATGGTAGTTGTAGAGGAGTTCGTGGTAGGATTCTTAATGTAATTTTGCGTTAGTTTAGCAAATGTGGTCAGTCCTGAGGCCTGTCACAGAAAACCCTGAGAGATGTATCCATGCCGACGTTTCCATCTAACATCACATTGCCCAAAGTATCTTTGCCTGATTTAGTACTGTGGGTGAAAATTCATAAATACTTCAAACTAGAATATTTCACCAAAGCTAGGGACCCTGGAGTCACCCCCCCCCCCGACTCTACTAGCTACTATTGACCATCCAATTGATCATTAAATTTTGCTCATTTAATTTGGAATATATTTCCAGATATTCTCTTCTGTCCTTTGCTGCTTTCTCTGCCCCTCCCTGTTTCTCTCAACCTCTCCTCTGCTGCCTGGACATCTTACTGCCATTTCCAACCTTGTAGCTGCCACTCTGACACAAGTATTATTAACAAAAGCTAAATATGACTATATCATTCATAGACTTACTCGTTTACTCGTATCTGAATGTCTGAGGAATGTGCTGATTTCCAAATTAATGAGATGAAGACCTCTGACTTCAAGGAGGAACAGCATTGGGTGGTTGTAAGCGTTTCAACAAGTGTGGAATGATGCTATTAGTACTGTCACAGAGAAAATAAGTTACAAAGCTTCGTGCAAAAGAGAAGACAATGTGACGGAGAGCAGAAGAACCAGCAGTCTTCAAATGGGAAGTCAGACATGGGCTGAGTTTGGACAACGAAGTAGACCGTTTCAGGTGGGCAGAACAGGGGGAATGAGCAATCTTGACAGAGAAAATAGCTTTAGTGAAAGTGTGGGGTCGAGGATGCACAGTCACCGTAAGTACTTTAAACTTCTTGCAGGATAAAGCCATCTTCAAGAAAAAGACGGGTGTGGGGGCAGGCATGCAGCTAATTTTTAGTAGCCTATGATGATAGACATGGAATCTTGTCTTTATCCTGTAGGCCGAAGTTGTTAATGAATGGTGAAAATCAAGAGAATTACATCTTAGTTGGGAAAATGAATTGGGAGAGGGAATTTACAATGGAGTCAGTATGGTGTGTAATTAGGCTGTAACAGTTGTACAAGGACTCCATTCTTTCTTACCATTTTTTATCGAATTCACCCTGAAAATGTCTATTGGCTCTCTATGTCCTGGGCTGCAGGAAAGGGGAGAGATGATTGCCCAAGGAACTAAGGGAGTTAACCGTGGGGATAAAAGGAGATTCAGTCAGAAATGTTTCTTTTTCCTCTAAAATTCATTCTTTGAGACTTTTGTACAATGTATTTTGAGCATTCCCACTCCCTATCCCCCCAACTCCTCTTAAATCTCCTCCCCCTTTCCCATCTTAACTTCATATCTTGTTCTTTAATAACTCCAGTTTTTGTTGCCTGGATGCCACTGGTGTAGGGCTCTCCACTGGTGCAGGCACAACCTAAAGAAAACGTTTCCTTCCCTATCATCCCATCAGCTGATAATAACTCTGTAGTTAGGGATGGAGTCTTGAGAACCCATCCACGATCCACGTTGGAATGTTAACTGCTTTGGTCTTGTGCAGGCAACCACACCTGATGTGCGTTTATGTCATGTCCCGATGGTGCTGTGTCATGTTGCCATAGGTTCTCCCAACCTCTGGCTCTTAGAATCTCTGTGCACCCTCTTATTTGATGCTCCAGAGCTTTGCTGGGTAATGGTAGAGGTGTGATGTCCCATTTAGGGCCAAGTACTCGAGTCATTTGTTTAAAAAAAAATGTTAAAGATACAGAATTGATTGCATGTTTCCTCCCATCCAAGGGGGTTAATGAGGCTGATTCTAACCTGTGATTTGGGAAATAGAAGTGTCATTCAGTAATTTATATGGCAAACTGGGAAGACCCAAGTTGACAGAAATGTAAAGAGTTCAGATTTGTTCAAGTAGAATCTCAGGCATTCTCAGTCATTTGAGTGACTATTGTAAGGCGTGGGACCAGGACCCAGCCTTAGTCTTGTCTTATTGGCTTTAGGTCAGCAACCTCTAGAATTTCAAGCGCATAGAAGTCGCATAAGAAAATATTTTGAAAGAATCAATGTGTTTAAAACATCTTGAGGTTAATATAAATGTCTTGATCCTATACCTAGATTTTGAAACCTTTATCAGCTTATGGTAATTAAAACAAGGAATGAAAAAGCAATGGGATGGACTAGGGACACCAGTAAAAGGATGAATGAATAAGAATTGGAAGACAGACCCAGAACAGTGTAATAGAACCACCATCCAGAAGCTAGGAAGTTGATGAGACTTCACTAGATTTCTTCTGAATGATGTTCTTGAAGAACAAGGCTTTTTGTAGCTGAAGTCTATTTGGAATGACACAAGTCGTAAGTATGATTTTAATACATGGATGAGTGGTTAGTAGTTATATAAATTAGGCTCCAGTCCCTTGTAACAGTGTACAAGTCCCTCATGTCATCTTTTTGGCTTAATTATAGTCCCACACACCCCAAGATCCCATTCTCCTGATTACAAGCCTTGCTGGCCTACTTTGTCCTGTGTTTCATGACTATTCTTGTGTTCATGCTATGCTGTTGAATTTTTCCCACTCAGTGTACCCTGAATTTTCAATATATATTTCCAATTTTTATTATTTCTTCAAACTACAATACAAAGGCAACTTCTTAAGCACCTTTCCAGGCAGTCTTATGGATGAGGTAGATTGTCTTAGATTCCACTGCATTCTGGGGATGCCATGAATAGTATAATAATGGTGCTTCATTCACCTTTGTAGTGGTGATGTCATCTTGCCCTAGACCTTCAGTATGAGGGAAAACTTCCTGAATAGAAAGTATACTTAATTCTGAATCTTAATTATTTAAGAAGGTCTCATGTATCTAACAGAGCCTTGTTAAGTGCTAACTTGAGTGAGGAAGTAGTTTTCTTTGGAAGTACTCCATGTGGAAGTCTTAGGTAAGCCAAAACTAAAAGAAATACCAGGTCTTTGCCATTTTCATGGAGATGCTAGAAGTACCTCAGAAGGTGACTGCTTGACCTCTAGCTTTTCTAAGTAACTGATGTGGAGCAATCATTTGAGCCTTTGGGTTTCTGATTCCTCATCTATGCATGGGCATAATAGTGTCTGTGACCCAAGTGAGAGAGTGAAATAGAATGATTCTAAAGTACTATCACAGAAGTAACCAAGTATTTGGAGTGCAAAGTTATCTGGTATTTTAATCATTCCCCCTCCTCAGTTCTGAGCTCCTGATTCATGGCTATAACCTCATGCCCTACTCCTCAAGTTCTATGTGCCACACCATAGCTAAAGTCACCTTTCCAATATTTAGTACAGCACTCCTCTGATTGGAGAAAAACCCTGTTCATTACCTCTCTCCACTCCATGTGCATATAATCCCTAAAACTACAGTCTCCCTCCTGAGTCACTAACACCAAGAACTCTCTTTTGCATAGCTGTGATCCATGTGTGCATCTTATTTCATTTACCGATATTCCAACTCTCTAGACTATACTAGTTCCCATTTGGTAGATGAAATTTTACTCTACTGATTACTTTCTGTGTCTGATGCCATTAGACCTAATTAATTGTTTATTATTTGCATAAGAATTCTGTTCCAAATTAAGTCTGTATCTATAGAAACTGAAATTTGCATTTTGTTTAAAATGCATTCGTTAAAAACTACTTATTCCCCTTCAGTGCAGAGGGGCTCAATTTATACTGCTTTATATTCAGCTAATATAGTAATATAATATATACCATGGCAAATCAGTCTGTTTTTTAAAATACAAATAAATACTTTTGTACTTGAGGTCCAAAATATACTTGAGGTCCATCATCCAATTAAAGATGTTAAAATTGTTGATATATCAACATTGAGAATAGCATGGCATAAAAGAAACAAAAATATGAGAACAGTATTTCAAAATGGAATCAAGCCGTAGTGCAAGAAGCACTATAAACGAGGAAGATAGCCAGAAGCCTTTTGGTAATTGCTTGCAAAGAAGTAATGCCAATATTAATTTTTAATTGCAAATGGCTGTTTTGGCAAATGAAAATGCCAGCGGAGCATGTTTTACCCTAACCCAGCGGCGTGAAACTACTGGAAACCCAAACATCGACTAGCCACAGTCATTTATGCTGGGTGATGTGTCCACACTTACGTTTTATTTTTCATTTTTTTCAAGCTTATAGGTGTGCTCTTCAACGTTCTACTTGGTTGCAAGATGGGAAACAGACTGGCCATGTAACTATTTTTTTCATTATTAGTGAAATTCCTAGTGAAGTGATCCTTTTAACATCTTTTGTATGAGTTTGTCAGAAGACCAAGTTTCTTAAATGTTGGTTAACTTAGCAATTCTCAAATTTGAAAATCATTTTTACTTTTCTATTATGTGTGAATGTATACTAGTGCATATTTAGACTGCACACATGGTTAAGCTAACAGCATGAATACACACACTGCATTCATCATCAGAGAGTTTGTCTTTCCTCTGTTATGCCATGGAAAGTCAAATGAGCCAGTTGAGTGAAAAGAAAAACCTTCAATTCATTCAGTTATTTAAGTTACCAGGTAATTTTAAAGTTAATTGATTTTTAACTGTACATGAAGAGATACGGCTTTTGCAAAAGCAGTCACGTTGGGCATTATCCCCTTTGTAACACTCATGAGGCTATTCTAGACTCTTTCTTCTTTATTCTATGGCAGGATGATCTTTTATTAGTGTAATGTTGCAGTTCATATGTCCGGGTCTGTAGCTATAGATCCAGTTTCTCATGTACCTTAAAGCCACAGAAGATAATGTGTTCAATGCTAGTCATTCCACAAAGTGGATGATTCACAGAAGTACACGATTAGGTTCAAATTCGACCTCAGCTTTGCCCCTACTGATTTGATAGCCAGGAGTGAGATGCTTTCCATACCAGCTTTCTTAATTTGTGAAATAGGAACAGGGTATATTAAAATATAATATTAGTGTTGTATGTGAGAGCTGTGTGTATCTATAATATTTAAAATACACATACTTCCATTAGTGTGGTAACTGCTTTTGAAACTGTTAATAAAATTAGGAATAATATGTATTTCCATTCTAAAATTCTAGGATTTTACTTTTACATATTGGACGGTCTTTGAAAGAGATAGAACTAAGGTAAACAATAATGACTTCTCTATTTTTCTCTTTTCATTTACTCTTTTCCTTATCTCCCTCCCTCTTTCTTTCTTTCTTTCTTTCTTTCTTTCTTTCTTTCTTTCTTTCTTTCTTTCTTTCTTTCTTTCTTTCTTTCTTTCTTTCTCTTCTCTCTCTCTCTCTCTCTCTCTTTCTTTCTTTCTTTCTTTCTTTCTTTCTTTCTTTCTTTCTTTCTTTCTTTCTTTCTTTCTTTCTTTCTTTCTTAATGGAGTCTCCTGATGTAGTGAAGGTTGGTCTCTACATCTCTATTAAGCCCAGGCTGAGCCCTGGGATTACAAGCATGTACCAGCACATGCAATGATCACTAGCTCACATTTGGGTGTACCACTCGGCCAAAACTACAAATGATGGCTTGAAGGAGCTTGAAAGCAGAGATGGTCAGCTTTGAAACTGTTATTAAACTAGGATGCAGACTGGGGAAATGATGCAAGAGAAGAAAAAAAATGGTACTATATTGGAATGGTATTTATGAATTATCAAATATAGAAGATAAAAGAGAGATAGATTTGTTGTTTCTGGTAATTGGGTTGGGTTGTTATATAGACAGTGGGGCCATTAAGTGAGACCAGGACTTCAGGTGGCATAACAAGTTAAGGGATGTAAGAGGTGATAAAAATGAGTTTAACTTTGGAGCTGCTCAGTTTTTGGTGGCATTTCCGATTGTGTGTTTACAGTAGCTCGTGGATGCTGCTTTAAAATACTGGAGATAAAATTACAAGGAAAGCAGTAAAGAGAAAGTTAGTAGGCCATGATGAATACCTGGATAATAACTACAATTAAGGGTAGAAGAGGAAATAGGGAATGGGATAGAGCAATAGCAAGATGTGAGGGAAACATGGCCTTGAAAATGCATGTTTATCATAGGAGAACCTCTAATGTAGAGTGATAAAATGATGTAGGTTTATTTCAGTTCACCAAATGCATAGGTCACAGAAGCAGAATAGTAATAATAATGACTCTTAGGGACCCCATTTAAAATCTTCAGCATATGCTCCTGAATTCAGAAGTTACTGTTGTTATTCATGTAGATGTTGACAAGTAGAAGAAATGGAACTAATTTACAGGCTACTGTTTGACAGTAATGAATATCAAATGAATATTCAAGTATTTAAAAGAAAGCTAGGCTGCTGCTTTAGGTTCAGAGCCAGCAAGGAGTCAGAACAAAGGAAGGATTATGCTCTTCCCACTGAACTCAGGCACTGTAGGTAACAATCTCATTTTATCCTCACACTGAGATGACCGTGCAGTTCTTCCAAAGGTGGAACAAATAGTGCCTACATTATGACAGAAGTCACCCAGTCATTACATTTGTGTTGAGCATGTTGACTTCTAGACTGATTTAGGCCACCAGTTTGGTGTGACCATGCTCAGGAGTCTCTCATTCTCTTCTCTCTCTTTGCATAATTTTCTCATCACTCCACTGAAAATGTAAGTGCTACCTTCACAGCATCTCTACCAAGAAAAATTCCCTTACATGGTTCCCAAGCTATGGTATCCAGTGTTGGACCTGATGAGTTACTTCACAAATTCCTGTTTTTAAACTAGTTAGGTCATGTTGCTGAGAGCTGTTTTTCAGAGCTCATGGATACGGAGTTTTATTCTAGGCTCCAGGGCTGGAAGGAGATAATAAAAATAAGTTTATAGACAGTATAAGGTGAAGTAAACTAAACAAGTATAAATAAGAATGGTCAAAAAACTATTACACTATGCTGAAGAAAAGATAATATCCTTTTAACCAAAGGATAGATAACACAATTCACTATCTTCAGAGAAATCATAGAATTTTTCCCTCCATAAAAGAATAAAGTAAATACTCGACTCCTCTTCTTCCTCTTCCTCTTCTTCTTTTTCTTCTCCTTCTCCATCTGGGTTGTTGTTGATTCCAATGCTGTAGTCTTAATATAGATTTCCAAAGCATGTCATAGGATATTTAAGAGACTTCTTCACAGTCATCTATTGGGTCTTGTTATATTTGCTTCAAGGACAACATGCAAAGCCAGTCAGTTAGTTTCTCCAGAGTAACAACTGACAGTGCAGAAGCCACATAGCATAACCAAGTGTCAACCAGATCACTCCATATTCAAACTTAAAAAAGGGAGAATGGGGAGATTCCAGAGGAAGAACTGGAGCTCTTTTTCCTTAGTTAGCTGCTCACAAGCAAAGGGGACGAAAGAATCAAAGTTCTCAAGATTCCAACCACATACACAGAGATGGGGTATACAGGTGGCTTATTTGAGCTTTGGGGAGGATTATCATTTGACAGTGAAGATGTGTTAAATGAAGAGATAGTGAAGGTGCTGGGTAAAGAGTGCAGGGAGAGAAAACTGGCATTTCAGGGGATAGGATAGGGAAAAAACAAAAAACTACAGCCTTGCAGCAATACCCATAGGAGGGCAAGTCTCAACTGCAAGTCTGTTAAAGTATTGCAAAGAAGAAAGATAACACTGTGCATGTAGAACTATAAAAAGACGCAGCAAAGTAGAAAGCCAGGATAAATGAGGGTAGCTAGAAACCAGCGGACACGTCAGGCATCTAGGAGCTTCTGCAGCACCACGTGTTAGGGGACATCAGGTTACACAGGAAAGGGACTCTGTGTCCTGGACAAAAGCGGGGAGGGGGCTGGGGCGGACAACACAGCAAGGATGTTGTGTATGGACCCAGCAATTAGCACCTCCAAGAACACCTGAGAGTAAGGAGTCTCCTGAAGTATAACAAGTAGCTAGAAAGCAAACCTGGGGAAGGGAGCAATGGAGAACTTTCTTTGCCAGTACGAAAATCTGGTGGGAGCATAAAGCCACAATCAGCAAGGGAGAAGCTGATAAGGGCCAAGCATTCTAAAGAGCTTGAGATCAGGCACCAGACACTGTTGGGGTGGGGGTGGGGTGACAGAGGAGACAGATTAGACCGTGAAACTGACAACTAAATGAGTGAAGAGAGGAAGGAGAACAGTACATTAACAAGCAGCAGGGCAAAGCTAAACCTTGAGTTTCTCCAAGCAGTGCTAGGGCTGTCCAAATATATAGTAAACCACAAGGAAAGTCTGTCCTAAAAGGGAAACTAGAGTACTTGAAATGACACCAGAAAGAGAGAGAATTGAAATTACGATCAATACATGTTTGGAATGAGTAAATGAATTATAACTAATTAAATAATAATAATAAAAAAAAGCAGGGGATGAAGTGTTGGAAGATGTGACAAAGCATTCCTGGGTAATGAATGACTCTCTCTTCTTATGTAGGAGTGTGTGTGTGTGTGTGTGTGTGTGTGTGTGTGTGTGTGTGTGTGTGTGTGTGTGTGCATGCCTGTATATACATACACTTATGGTTTAGTAACACTGAGTTCATATCAATACCATTGAAGCTTAAAGTACCTCACATATTTTCTTCATAAGGCACATCACAACCCTCTCCGCTTTAGGAGCATTTGGTAGTCCTTTAGCCTTGCTCAGCGTTAACTGGAAACATGCAGCAGGAGACCTGAATTGTGGGCTGTTCCTCACATACCTACAGATGACATTTTTAAAAAGTACCTTATTGAGTCTGTGGGCTGGAAACGAATATTCAAATATTGAATCTGTGTGTAGTGAGGATTAGCAATGCATACATACATGGTGTGTGCTTCTGTTCTACAATACGTTTAAAAAATGTGTATATCACAAATACCTTCTTCTCAGTCTCCTGTCTTTCTGTCTCCTACCATCTCCCTTACCCATTCTTAGAGGATGCTCTGCACATTTTCTGGGAGGTGCTAGAAAGTTCTTTTTGAACCAGACAGAGATCCCCCACTGGAATTCTTGGAAACTTAGCTTGTATAATTTTGCAGATGCAGTGTTGTAGAATGACTTAGCACCATGTCTCATGAGTTCTCAGAGTAAGTAATTTCTATCATGTTATGTTGTCTTGTCTTCTAGAACTCAAGGATCCAGGGATTAAGGGCACTTAACATCTATAATATTCTTGTTTAAACTCTTCTAACAGGTTGTCAGAATTAAAACAATCAATGAGAAACAAGCAACATCACTGATTCTGTAACTTTATGAAGGGAAGCAGTAACCATGGTCTGGAGGTTCTCTTCGCGTAGACCTCCAGTATCTGGGCTTGTTGCTTTTGCTTCATAGTAGCAGATGAAAGTAATTACTTTCTTAGATTGGTCCCCACTGACTTCAAGATAGGTCCCACCAAGAGCTGTTGGCCACCATCTTCCCCAGGATATTCATAATCAAAAGCATCCATTTCTGGCTCAGCATGGTAGGTTTCTTGGAATATTTTTGAAATCTTGACATTTTGAACATGTTGTTTCAGGAAACAGAGGAAAGTTTCAACTTTTGTGTCATATTTCCTTCCTGCATATATAACAATGCTATTTTCTTTTATTGAAAGAAAACTTGAAGAGAAAGTACTTCTGGCTTCCCTAAAATTCTCTCACACACGCCACCCCAGTTAAAGTAGAGATTTCTTCCCTCTGGGTAACTTCTGTGATGTGGTGCACCCTTGGTTAATAGAAAGCTAAGGCTAAGCTGACAGTATATGAAGAAGGCACATAAAGCCAGTCCATATTTAATTACAGACTGGATAAATTAGTGCTGGTGTCTTCAATAGACTGTTAGATAGTTCAGTATGTTGTGTACTTGGATTTCGGACAACAGTGCATCCTTCTAGCTCTTCTTAAATATCAAGAATACTGTCTTTTACATATGTTTCTATGCATGTACACATACATATTCAAAATGTGTGAAAACACCCCTTCATTTGAAAACATAAACAAGGTTTGTGTGACTAACTTCAGCAACAAATGGTGGGTTTATTTTAAGAGTAAGTTTCATAAATATATGTACCTCTAAAAATAAAAATAGTAAAAGTTCTAAAACGTTTATTTCCTTCACTAACTATGACAGTTCTGCTCAAGTGGAACAGCTTGTAGTTATTGGTGGTCTCATGCCTGAAGAACCACAGAGGTTTTTGGGAAAGGTATGTGCATGTCTGTGGGTATATATACTCTACTGCTGTTTCTGTGAACAAATTATCCAGGAAGAGACCTTTGATGATGAGAAGCTGTGCATAGATGGCCTGTATTCTACCAACCTAGGTTTACTGGAACTTGGGATGTCATCTACCTGGGACAGAGGTCTCCAAAACTGGTTTAATATTAGTTGCTGCATTATAAGGTGACACTATTGCCCAAAGACAAGTTCATACCCTAGTCAGGTTGTCCTCATTATACAGCATCATCCGTTCATCTCATCATCCGTGAGAACCAAGATACAAGTCACTATTGCTTTCATTACATTGTAAGGGGTTCATCTTATTTACTAGCCCTGCAAAACCCTCAAATTAATTAGGATCATCAAAGCTATAATAATGGTCTTGCTTTTTTCCCCTATAGGAAGAACTATAAGCAGAATAAAACTATCAACAGAAGCTGTCTTGGTAAAGATAAGCACAGAAAAACAGAGCTGTAGTCAAGTACTGCAGATCTGGAGGCCACTGCAAACAGTTTTTATGGGAACACCAATAATTCACATTTATTTCTGTATCAGTCCATGATGTTCTCATGCTACAAGCACGTAATTGAATAATTCCAACAGTGATCTCAAGTCCAACATGCTGAAAATGATTTCTATGTGACCCAATGTTTTCTCTTGTGTGTCCTTGTCCTGTAGGCAGGTGACTATGGAGACATGCCTGGTGAGGCAGTTATCCCTAGAGTTGAAGTAGAAAGGATATCACTGTTTAAAGTGAGTGAGAACGTGAGGTGAGGTGGAAGGAACAAGCAAGTAAGTATAAAGTAAGTAGAAAAGAAATTCAAGAAACAGAGGAGAATAGAACTGACCTAGAATTAAAAAAAAAAAAAAAAGGCGATGCCTTAAGATGAGGAGAGAGTGGGGGTGGGGCTTGAACCTGAGGCTCAGAGACTCCGTAGTGTCCTTACCAAGCTTTCTGGTTTGCTGACAGTTGTGTATCCCACGAGTGGGCTTACAAGCACCCCTCTCCATCTATAGGAAGCAAACAGCTCTTTGTGAAAAGAAAGGAATGCAAATTTGTGTGTAGCAAATTTATTGTCTTTATTCCTAAGTTCCCATGGGATACCTCTCTGCCATTAGAGCTTAGTATTGATGGTAGGCATTAAAAAGAAAAACAATATGGATAAAATGACATTCCATGTAGTAAACAAGGGTGGTGCAATAGAAAACTTAAATGGAATATTGTCTACAGCCATGTCACACTTTATGTAATTAATTGCCATTGAAACTATTTCATTTATTCACTCAATAAATCTCAAAGACCTATGAAGAACATAGAACCTGTGAATGTGCATATGACAAAACCTGCACTCAGGGAACATTAATTACATCATAAGGAGGTTGAGACATTTACAACAACTGCCACATAGAGAAAACTGCGACAACTGAATTAAATGAGTATTGACAACAGACGTGATTCAAGCATAATGACAGCCACCATGGACACCGTGTTGTAGAGGATGATTCTTATACATTGGAAAAGTTAGAGTCCTATTTATGAGAAAAGAGGGTTACTTCTCATCACTGTTGGTAGGAGGGGGCCATGGGGTCCCATGCAGATGGCACATGAGACCCACTTAGAATACCCACATCATTATTAACACAGTAAAGCTCACACAGAAAATGATAAATAAACAGTGGACAGGGTCACACAGTAAATGGCATGTGGTAATAGAGATGGATAAACTAGAGCTACTTAATCAATATTGATACCTCTAAAACTTAATGTTGAATTAAAACTTAATGAGTACAGGCAGACATGCATGCCCAACACATGATTGCAACCTCAGCTCTCAGGAGGCTGAGACGAGAAGCTTTAGGGTGTAGTGCCATTCTGGACTTTATAGCCACAAATCATGCCTCTGACAAAAAAAAAAAGGGGTGAAATATGGGATGAATTTTTGCAGTGTGAAAGAGACTATACAGTATTCAAAACCAGTGAAACTGATTTCATGGATTACCTAGCATGTGTGTGTGTGTAAAACATCTTTTTAATATTTAAAACGGATACTTGGTATCTGTGAGTATAGCTGTGGGTGATGGAGTTGGGAGAGCACAGGTAGTGGTTCCTACACAATCCGAATGTAATAATTCTTTAGCAATAAAATGAACTTAACTCTGAGAAAATACAACAAAATAAGTGTTTATATGTGTGGGGGCCTATGTAAACATTCATTTTATTTTTCTCAGACCTTTTGTGTTTCAAATATCTCTGAAGAGGGAAAAAAAAAAGCAAAGGCAAAATATGTTTGTATGGAGACGATCCCCCAAAGGGAGGTGTTTTCCTGAACTAATCTTCCAAACTGATGATATTAAGACTCGGTTTTATTTCTGAGCTTCCTGTGTTTTCAGTGTGTGCTGAATCATATTAGTCACCTGAGAAAAATGAGTTTTTTTAAAATATGTTTAAGATATGACTTTTTCTGAGCAACGTAAGTTTTTAGTAAAATTAAGGCATGACTTCCTTTGGCCAGACTAATGAATGATGCTTAGAGAGGTCTGTGTTGGAGCACTGACCTTGTCCTGCTTACAGATGGGCAGCAGCAGAGCAATGCTGAAAATGAGTGACATATTGGTCATGCATGAATAGTTAGTGCCGATTAAGGGCTAACTTTCCAAATGCTTTTACTCAGAGCCTTTTGCAGAACATATTGCAAAGTGAAACAAAATTATTCACTATGCCCTTAAACAAACAGGTACACATGTGAGCCTGCACATGATTGTATACATTTCCAAAAGTTGATATAACATGAGATCTGAAAACATTAGTTTAGAATCCCATGAATAAACATATTGTCTAAGGGCAGAGGTTCTCAACCTGTAGGTTGAGACCCCTGAGGATTGAATGACCCTTTCATAGCGGTCACCTAAAGACCAACAGAAAACACAAACTTTTACATTATGACTCATAAAAGTAGCAAAATTGTAATTACGGAGTAGCAAAAAAAATATTTTTATGGTTGAGGGTCACCACAACATGAGGAACTGTATTGAAGGGTCAGGGCCTTAGGAAGGTTGAGAACCACTGCCTTAGAGGAAGTTGTTTAAATCCCCGGTGGAGACAGCTAGTGGTGTAGTGTCTGCAAATATATTCAGTCATGGGCACTGCAGACCCAGCAAAGAGTTTGTGTGACTCAAAGAGTCTATAAGTTTGCTGATTTAGATATTGTTTATAAACATCAATCTTGGAGCACAAATGACCAAAATATACAGTCAGCTCTTGACATGGTTATTATTTTTTTCAATGTTTCATGCTTAAGGAGTGAAACTTTGGGCATAGAAAGTCTATCAACCTGTCACCTAAGTTCAATAATTTAGGACGGTATGGTTTACCTGAAGCTTCTTATGTGAAAAAAAGAAACCCAATCAGATGACAAGAGAGTTCTTGGGTTGAACCACGACCACTAGTACAGACTACGACTAAGGAATGAAACACTGTGACCTTCACACTTCTCATTCACAAAGAGGCAAGCAGATATGAGCTCCCAGGAAGTTGCTTCACTGAGTGAATAAATATTGCATTGACTGGCAACCAAGTATAGATAATACAGCGCCCCCTCCCCGCCCCGCAAATGCTTCCATTTTCTCCTGACTCATATATATGTTTGAGACTTAAGTGCTCAATAACTTTTTAAAAACTAAACTCCATTTTCAATTATCTCTCATACATGTCAATAAATATGGATTTTGGGTGTAATCAGATAATTAAAACACACTGATGTGAGATAGAAACTAAGATTTTTTTTTCTTGACCTCTTTCTAGCATCTAATCTGCATTCTATCATTCAACCTGTAATTGACAATCCACAATCCAATAATTTACCTTAACCATTTTTTCTCTGGCCGACTAGCTTAAGTATATAAAACTGGTAACTCATGGATAACTATTTTAAAGCAATCAATGTAAATAGATGTAATATTAGCACAGATTTTTAAAGCCTGCCTACTCAACTGAAGTGCAAGAAAAAATGCTGCAAGTACATTAAAATGTGCTTTTCGAGCTGACTTTCAGATTAGGCCCATATTTATAGAGCTGTGTAAAAAGCAGGGAAAGGAAACTAGAAATTCCAGAACATTTTCAAACTGGCTTAAGCATCTTAACACTTTATTGTTTTCTCTGCCAGGAGACTAAATGAATGCAGTTCCCTCTAGGGAAAAATCCATTTTAAAGAGAAAATACTTAAAATTCTTACCTTTGTAGAAGAAAAGAAAAAAAGAGTAACATCTTAGAAATTGGGGGAGCACGTCTCTGTGTCCTCTTATTGTCCCTCTGTATATACTAGAAATTAGTTTCAGAAACCCCACAGATAATCAAATATTATTGCCATATTCCATAGAGTTTGTATTTAACCTACACACATCCTTCAACATACCTTAAATAACTGTTAAATTACTTATAATATCAATAGAATGTCAACATTGTGTAAGTAGTTGTTCTGCTGTATTATTTAAGGACTAATGACTATGAAGAGACTACATTTAGTACAGACACAATTTCTCTTCACACATTTCAGTACTTGAATCCATTGAATCCATCACCCATGTGGAAACCACAGATGGCAGATAGATTATGTCTCTTTTCCTTTTGAGAATTTATCACACTGATACATGGTGACCATGGGCGATATGAAGCCGAAACCGCTAGGTCATGTCTTCAGGTAGTTTCAGTCATAAGGGAGAAACGCTGGCATGCACAGGGCGTGGCATGGCCTGAGAGATGCTATGACAATGACTTATGCAGGAACTAGTTCCCTGGGGACATGGGGGAAGACAACAGACAGCCAAGTTGAGTACGTGTGAGGTGAAGGAGGACTGAAAGAAGAGCTAAAAGCAAAAGAGAAAACCTTACCAAATTCATCTGTGAGTTGTAAATGTATTTTCTATATGGAGGTGGGGGAAGTGGGGAGACCTCTGCTTTCTTACTCTTAGTCTCATGTCTGTTCATATATTTAATGTAGCTGCCTCTTAATGCACTCTCATTATCCCATTAAATGTCAATCTGTACTATAAAATCTTCAAAAGAGGAAATACTCCATTCGTCTCTAGTCTCTAGTACCTAACACAAGACCAAACAGCTGGTGGGTACAAGACTAATGCCCGTGTAGCTGAACAGAATGACTGGAAGAAAGAAGGGATGAGTAGACGAAAAGATAGGTGGAGAGATACTGGGGCAGATAGCACAGAGTGATGGGTAGATCTGGATTTGGAAAGTCATATACTTGGGCTATGACGGCCCCAGTGGAAAAACCAACATAGGAGGAAAAATGCAACACACAGGGTGTGGTACAATGTAAAAATATTTTTACTAGAACTTATTCCCACCTATGTCTGGACCTTCCAAAACTTTGCATTTCATGTGCACACTAATATACTTGTTAAATTGTTGGACTAAGACTTGTTTGCTTTAGAAGTCTATTCTTTCATTAAGATGACAGGTTTTAACTAGCAATGAAAGTTTTCCAATTTAAACAATAATGTTGCAATGTGTACCTCAATTATGTGAAAATAAACTGCCTATTCTACTGGAAAAAGTCTAAATTCGGTTAACCCCTTTAAAGTGGTGTTATATATCAAAGGGTATACCTTCTAACTACCAATGGAGGAAAAATAAAACTGTTCTGGAGACGCAAGCAGACTGAGCAGACAGCTGGAATTTGGGGGAAATGTCTGTGGCATTTGAGTTTATTTTTAAGGGAAAGTAAAAATTTTCCATTAAATTTTATAATGCAATAACATTTAAAAAAAACTTACACTCAATAAGCACATTTATAATGCTGATGTAAAACTCAAATTATATTTTATTCATGAATTACAGATTTCTTTTCTGATGGGGTCAGCAACATTTTAGAAGTCGCTTCCTTCTCCCTCAGCACCTCTTCATTTTGCCTCAGTGTACACGCTCACACTCATATCTTTTTTTAAAAAAATGTTTCATGACGTCCCCATGTGTAAACAATAACACACTGTTTATGAATTAAGAAACACATCAAATAATCTCTGACAAATTAAAAGGAACCCAAACTTCAGAAGCCCTTGAGACAGAAGCGGTGTGAGGGAGCTCTGTGACCTGCTGTCTTTTTTTTTAGTTAGATGTTTCTGAAGGTGAAGAAGTTTTAATTACGTGCTTACTGAGAAGAGTGGGATATTATCCTCTGAATCATTCTCTCCAACTTTGAGTCCCACTCTCATCTGTCTCTCTCTCTTTCCCCTGCCTCACCTTCCTCTTTCACTCTTCACTTTCCTCTTCACTTTCTTGGCTTTCACAGAAAGCCCATTTTTGCTTGGTGATAATCTCCGGGACTAGGGGAAGCTTAAATTAGACACTGGTCCGCCTTTGTACTATTCCTACCTTATCCAACTTGAGTTTCCCTGGATCTTTCTGACTTATTGATACACTGTCACAGTCTACCTCCCCTTTCTGGCTGGCCACTGCCAGGGACGTTGAGGTGGCAGCCACATAATAGCAAATGTGCCCTGTTCCTGTGTGGTATCAACCCTGAAGATAGATCCGGTGGTGTTCTGGAGAAGCGAACAGTCAATCCAAAAAAAAAAGAATTCAGTTTAACCTCATGAGACTGGAGTATAATTCTGAACAAGGGGACTAGCTGGATGACCCAGCTGGTAAAGGTGCTTGTTACTCAGCCTGGTGGCTTATATTCTACAACCACAATTAAAAATTCTTAAAGAGGGAAGCGTCAGGTGTTACTTTCCTCATTCAAGCGGACTGAGGATTCTGTGCAGATAGAAATGTAAGAGACCAAGGTTCCAAGTGATGCCTCCTGTATCCCCCCCCCCCCCCCCCCGTTGTTCACAATACTCAGGTATGTTCTCAATTTCAGCTGTGGTTTTGGATTCACAACCACAGGTATCCCTTGAAATGGGAACCGCAGGAAGCAGTTGCTTTCTACAGTGGCTCCAACTTTCTGTAAAAAGAGAGATGTGCCCCTTGGGTTTTCATTTCTGTGTTCCAGCTGCCACATTTTCTGAAGCTCTCATGTCGTAGCCTATGTGTGGTGTTTCATAACCAACCTGCAGGCTGTCAGGATCAGTGAAGCAAGCCCTCTCCTGCTTGTCTTAGAAACACTGGATGATGCTCTCCCTCCGCTACACTTTATTATTGCTATTTTTTACCTGTAAGGATCCTTTCCCCGCCCCAGCACAAGTAGATTTTTCTTAGCTGTCTATAATTTTCACTACTTGCAATTTTACCTTCATTTCTAAATGTGAAATTTATGTCATAAATAGTGAATTTTGTCTCGTTGCTACCCAGACAGAAGGGGATAGAGGATGCCATCCAAAAGCAGAAACAAAATAATACTCTTTTCTAATTTTTTAAAACGTCTTTTGGTGACATTTAGCAACTGAATTATTTTGCACTTGTAACAATTAGTTTAGTAAAAACAATTATTTTAAATTATTTCACCGGGGTCAGTCCTTGAGTATATGCTTGCGAATATAGCATTTTATTTTGAAAGTGAAAAAATATAAAAATAACATTCATATTGCTTAATATGTACACTACAGTATATTCTACCACTAGACATTCTGATTTATCAAAGTAGTAATATTTTAATTCTCCTCTAAACCATCTATTTCTAGATATTTCTAACAGAAATTGTTCTCAGGAAAACCAAAGTATAAATACCATGTACTTAATTTTGTGGTAAAATCATAAACTTGAACATCAGATAATTTCATATACAATTGTATGTCCTTATAGTTAATAAATATTCAGAAGACTTCTCTCACTTATTAAATAAAAATAATTGCATCCTCTTCATACTAAGACACTTTGAAACTTAATACAAATAACTCATATAGAATTTAGTGCAATCCCTGGCATGTGACAAGCATTTACTGAAAACTTCTTATTGTGTTCGAGTCCATGCTGTAAGCATAGTTTAGGGTAAGAGTTTCATGACATATATTTAAGCATATATATGTGTGTGTGTGTGTGTGTGTGTGTGTGTGTGTGTGTGTGTGTGTGTGTGTGTGTGCCTGACTGAATTTATGTGCACACAGGAGCTCACTTAGGCCAGAAGAGGGATTTGTGTCTCATGGGACTGGAGGTAAAGGCTGTTGTGAACCACCATGTCGAAGCTGAGGGTTGAACCTCAATCCTCTGTAAGAGCAGCAAGTGCTCTTAAGCCTGTAGCCATGTCTTTAGTCTCAAGAACAATTAATGTCGAAATAGGTGTAAAAAGAAAGGAAATAACTGGGCATGACTTAACAAGTAACAGGGAGAGTTTAGAGGTTCAGGAAGCCAGTGCTAACTTGTATTTGGGTTACCCTGAGTTTGAAGTGACGGAAAGCCACTAGTGGAGTTCTGCCACAGCTGTCTCATGGATTGAAATAGAACTTCTATGTTGTTTACTTTGCAAAAGATTTTCGTCGTGGGTCAACTGTGTTCCAGATACAGTGTATAAGTAAGACACATAGGAGGGATGTAAGTAAATCAGCCAGCCAGCCTCCTGAGGGAGATGTGAGCATAAGGAAACAATGCATGAGGCACGCAGAGTTAGGAAAGAAGTTTCCAAGGCAGCAACACAGGAGACTTGAAGAATACCGAGAACACGCTGCACCAGGTAGAACAAAAATGCCAAATAACTGTAGCTGTTGAGGAAAAATGCTTTCCTGAGAACTAAATGTGTGGTTTAGAGATTAGAATCCTGCAGACAGCAGAGGTAACAGCAGATTATTTGTTGATTCTATTTATTTATCTGTCACTGCAGTGCATCACAATCATTACGTAAGCCCACTTTTCTAGTATGTTATTTTTTCATAAAATATATAGACGACTAAGGTAAATATAATTTTCCATAAATACTAATTAGGCATGCTTGAGTATTAAAAAAATGCTTAGTTCTGTAGGTTTTTTTTTCACATTTTCTAGCAAATTAGACATATTTTTGAGAAGCAGTGCTGACTCTCTTTTAGTTCTTGTTGTTATATTTAGTAGACAGAATCTGTTTTAATTTTAAGGGGAAGAAAACTTGGTTCTTTCTTTGGTGGCTTTCTGCACACAAAAGGGAGAATATGGGGGAAATGCCTACACATAGGCAGTGATGTGCTTTCAAACATTACAACTCAAAATTCAGCCTCCCACAGTGACCTTAGGTACCACTAGATTGAGTTCAGATACACAATTAGGCCTTGAATGTTTTTCTTTTTCTTTCTTTCTTTCTTTTTTTTACTTTGTCACATGTTGGGTTCTGCAAACCACGTTTACAATCTTCAAATGCAAGGAGACAATTATGTAAACATCGGCAATGGGCTGCTATCCTTAGGAGACAATTCCAAAGGTTTGTGAAGATTCCTCAGAGAGAGAGAGAGAGAGAGAGAGAGAGAGAGAGAGAGAGAGAGAGAGAGATGTGTGTTGGAGAGGGCAAGGAAAGACTAGTGGAGAAAGTAGAATAGGGAGGAATAAAGAGTGAGAATGAGGAATGGAGTGTTGCCATCTTCCCGAGCAGTAGGGAGAGTGAGCTCGACAGATATAAGGTTAGTTATGGTGTTAGTAAGAAATTAATTATCCTCTTCACTGGAGAAAAAGTCAGGAGATTAGGACAAGTAGTAAAGAGTGAATGCATGCCCTGTGTAGGCTATGCTGAAAAAATTCTGATTGCTTCAGAGGAAAATAAGAAACCATTCATCGGTTTGGGTAGGGGGACAGTCATTTAAATACTGAGATGCGCCTGTGCACGGTGTATGATAGAATAAAGACCAATTGGAATTGCAGAAACAGGCTGGGGACCGACTGTTCTGGCCAGCAGTTAACGAAGTATGAATCAAGATGGAACAACAAGGAAAGAATCTATCAATGTGTCTTCCAAAAATGCAAATGTCTGGAAATGTTCCATCTACCCAGAGCTCATGCCTGTGTTTCACATTTCCATATCTTGCCTATTGATAACTGGCAGATCAAGCTGTAGTGCGATTTTGCACTTGCAATCTCAGATGTAGAGATCGACTCTTGTGGTGTATTCTTGGTGTCTGCTCAAATTTGTCAGGCTACCAGAATGACTGCAGCTTCGACTCCCATCTTGGAGAGGGATGCAGCCAATTTTCATTGGCGATAGAGGATCATGAGAACAGTGTGGTGCTATGAACTGGTTACCACAGAAATTTAAGAGGCCTCCTAATTGCTCTGTTAAAGCAGCTTTGCCCTCATTGACTGCACCTTGCACATCCCATCGTTACCCTCTGGGTTCAGTCCTCAAGTGGGTCACGGCTTGCTGTTCTCTCAGGAGCAACAGGTGTGTTTGAGAGCATTCCGTGAGGATGACTTTCCCATTCATTAAACAGAAAGGCTCTCTGAACAGGAAATATTGCAGTTACTCTTTGTGTCCTATTAATCTATGGTATTGTTTTAATATTTAATACCCTTAATTGTGATGAACTAAATAATCATGAAGTAAAAATTGTCAGTTGAACATTTCCAGCCTTGCTTCTTCTTCCTTTGGTCTGATAATGACTAGAATTAGAACTCTATGTGTACGGATCTAGTAAATATCTATAGCTCCAACTTCCTTAGATTATATCTCAGGAAGATTTCTCTGGCACACAAATGGACATACTGGTACCATAAACCATTTTGGTCTGAACCTCATCATATCTACCCGGGTGCCAAGGTATTCAGGATGCACATGATTATGGTGCTAGGTGTGCTTAAGGTTGTTAATGTTTAAGAGAATCACAATTTTTTACATTTTTTGCTTAATTTCTTTTAAAAATCAATCTCCTGATTAGCTCACCTAGTTAATACATGAGGCTCTTTTTTTTTTTTAGTGAAATAGATGAGCATTATAATGTTTTCTCAGACTAAATGTGTTATTTTTAGTACTTCTGAAGAATTTGGTATTTCCCCCATGGACTGTTCAGGCCTAAGGGAAGAAACAAGGTCTAGTTGGCTTCAGTGGTTCCTGAGAGACGCTCAGGAAATTTGCCAGAATTTCAAGATGTTCCAGGACTATAAAAAGTCTTCTTCACATTAAAGCCTTGCACACAGCAATTCACAGCTTAATTCATACCTTAGCATTGCACTTTTCTATAGTCAGCTCTGCATACTTCTTACAATGTTACCATTTTAATGTATCTTATAAAGCAGTATTCATGTGTTGATGCTCCCAAATCTACCCCTTTTCACTTACACTTACATTTTCACTTTCTCTTTTGGGATTGTCCTTACAATTTAATACAAGTCTAAAGTGTGGTCACCAAACTTTTTCCAGTGTTTGCATTTTAATTCATCACTTAGATTCAAATGAATCATAGCTATGATTTCTGTACTCTGGAAATCAGCAGACCAAGAGGTCTGATATTCAGCAGGAAGCTTTCTTGGAAGTCTCCAAATCCTTTCCTTTTGTGCTCAGATATGATGGATTTACAGACAGCATTTCCAAAAGTCTGTTTGGAAAGAACAAATGTCCATGGAAGGCCCTTTGAACATAAAGTTTGTTCTAAAGTTAAGATACATTTATTTTTGTCAATTTAAATAGTAAATTTTGCAGTTGAAGACAGTTCCATTTTAAAAATAAGAATATGTAGGACAGGCTTGAGGGCTGAAGGTGGGGAGAAGAGTCCATAAATGAGTGGATGCTGTTGAATTCTCCCTCTTCTTGTATGCTGTGTATATCCCGTAGTCTCAGTCATGTGAGGTTTTAGACGCTTCAATTGGAATGTTGCCTCCTTTCATCTAAAGTCCATCTAGGCAATCCACACACCCGGTGATTGCCGGATTTCTTACTTCCACAGTACCCGGGGAGGTGTATGGCAGAACATGTGCCATTTATTCCTTTAGAGGTTTGTCTCCCTTAGCTCATTTCTCCAGGTTCAGATTTTGTCTTTTGAATCATTAATTTTTTTCCTTTATTTTTTGTCTTTTGTGTGTATGGGTGTTTTGCCTGCAGGTGTCTGTGTATTATATGCATGCAGTACCTGCATAAGTCAGGAAAGGGAATTCGATCCCCTGGAACTGGGGTTACAGGCAGTTGTGAGCTTCCCTGTAGGTGGAGGGAATTGAAACCCGGGTCCTTTAAAAGAGCATCAGTGCTCTTAACCTCCAAGCCATCTTTCAGGCCCTGTCTTTTCATTTTTACTCCCATTGCTGATTGAATGAAGAAATAAAGGCCAATTTGAAAAATTAAAGGAGTTATTTTCATGTTTGACTCATACAACCCAGCAATGAATAGTGTGTCCTGGATCAACAGCCGAGATCTGTGAACTGAACAGCTCTCCTTCATGCATTACAGGAAGTGTTGGCCACTTCCTGCATTACAGATATTTATCACATTTAATAAACAGTTCTTAAAACATGAGTATTTATAGTAGTCTGTGGCTTCAATGACTGAAATATATACACTTCTAAGTGTGATGTACACTCAGCACTTACTCAGATAGTTTAAGGGTTTAAGAAACCCCATTTGGAAGACAGTTAACTTTAAGGTTAAACGTGCATTTTGAGTAGCTTTTTTTAAAATTGCTGACTCACATTGGAGCTTCATTCATACGAAATAATTTAATCAATAGCAAGTCTCCTTTTAAATCTCAATCAGAACTTTCCTCCTGCTTATCCAACGACTGTTTTGAAATCTCCAAGAATTTTCTTGTTTTGAGACAGGGCCTCACTGTACAGTCCCGACCTCTCTGGAGCTCGTTATTATAGACCAAGTTGGATTTGCTCTCACCGAGGTCTGCCTTCATCACCCGACTTTGCCTTCTAATGCTGGTACCGAATGTGTGCTCCACCACACCCAGCCTCCAAGCATTTGTGATTACTCTCTTTTTGAGTGTGTACAAACCTAAATTCCTGCTTTCTTCATTTAAAATCTGTACCCATATAATGGTCCCCATCTTAAATACTTGCCAATCCAAACTTCGTTCTTTCTGGCACTTACACACATCAAAGTATTGAGGGCATAAAAGCAGGCAAATAATGCTCCCATCTTAGTTTATCTCTGCTGCTATAACAAAATACCACAAGCTTGATAATTTATAAATATAGAAATATTTCCCTCACATTCTGAAAATTAGGGACTCTAAGATCAAGGTGCCAACAGCTCTGGGTTCCTGTGACAACTTCTGTCTGCTTCTAAGGTGGTGTTCTAGAGAGGACAGGCAGTAGGTCCTCACACTGTGGAGGAAACGGGGCCACAAAAGGACTAGGGTGCTCTCTTTGTCAACCTCTTCTTCAAGTACATTGGTATCACCATTTTCTGTTTGCTGATGTGAATTGTATCCAGGACCTTGAAGTAGGAGTAACAACCTTCTAAAGGCCCACTTCTCTTAGTATTATTGTATTGGTAATTGTCAGCATAAGAATCGTAGAGAAAAAATGAAGACATCCTCTGTGAGAAAGTTTGATTTTGAATTATCGTGCCCCTTTCTTACATACTATCTGTGTCCAATCAACACAATCTTTCTGCTCTTTTTTTTCCTGTATGTTCTGAAAACTCACAGAAAGTCCAGATCTTGAGTCAGATCAAGCATTTCCTGTGTTGGAAACCTTCTTCAAGCAGCACCAAAGCATTTCAAGCATTATAATAATAACTTAAGCTAATGTGAACGGATCACTTACTTTGTATCAGAGCTTCTGCTAAGATTCTATAAGCCTACCCTCGTTTATCCTCACCACAATCTCATTATTCTCCTCTTACACAAGAGAAAAACCGAGGTATGGCAAGATAAGGAACTTATCAAGGTCTCTCAGATGGCAAGCTGGCACAGAAGTGCTTTCTTTCCTACTTGTCATCGTTGGGCCACTTAATATGGCACATTGTTATAACTAAGTCTATTTGATACCTCATTTTATAAGTGAAAAGCCAAAAATGTATATGACATGATACTTCATGTTTTTAATAATGGGGATATAATAACTGCATGTAATCATGGAATACAGTGTGATTATTTATAAATTTTTACAAGTGAGGGATATTCATATCATGGTGGTTACCATTTCGTCTTCCTTAAAAATTTATTAATTCTTTGTCTTTGGAGCTTTGCAACTCCTCTGTTTGAAGTTTTGATAAGATACATGATAAGTTGAGCCGGGCGGTGGTGGCGCACACCTTTAATCCCAGCACTGGGGAGGCAGAGCCAGGCGGATCTCTGTGAGTTCGAGGCCAACCTGGGCTACCAAGTGAGTTCCAGGAAAAGCGCAAAGCTACACAGAGAAACCCTGTCTCGAAAACACCAAAAAAAAAAAAAAAGATACATGATAAGTTATTATAAACTGTAGTGATACACCTGTGCTTTGCAATACCAGAACACATTCTTCCTTTCCAGCTATATTTTGGTATCTGATATCTAATCTCCTTCTACCTCTGTGCATTAATCTTCCCAGAAAGTAGTGATGAGTATTCCACTCTCCCTACTCTCTCCCTCCCCTTGCCCCCCCCTCTGTGTGTGTGTGTGTGTGTGTGTGTGTGTGTGTGTGTGTGTGTGTACATGTGTGGAGAGAGTGGTAGTGTTGGGGATTGAACACAGTGACTTATGCGTCCTAGGTGAGTTCTCTACTCTAGCCTACATCCAAAGCTTTATTTACTCTGTGGAAATCAACTTTTTAGTTTCCACTGATGAGTAACAATGAAATTGTCTTTCTTTTATTAGCATAATTTAAGTAATAGTATAATGTGTTGGATCTCCATTTCCATCAATGATGTTGCAAATGACAAGATTTCATTTTCATGACTAAATAACATTGTATTACAGGTATGAAGCTCAGTTTCCTTATACATTCATCTATTGATGGATATTGGCTATTGTGAATAATATTTAAATTGATTTGAGAGTTCAGGTATCTTTTGTGTGATAACATGAAATTTGTAATGCCATTTTTAAATTTCATTTCATATGGCTACGCACCTGGTCATGTGAAAGCTGCATCATGCGTTAGTCCTATTTTTAATTATTCTGATGACCCTCCATACTTTTATTGCTTTCCCAGCAGCTATCCTGATTTACTCTCCCACCAACAGTGTAAAGGAGCTCTTCTTTCTCTACATCTTTATCACCATTTGTTATGTATTGTGTTCTTGATTATATCCATTATATTTAGTATTATTTGAATGTTCATTGTAGTTTTAAATTGCATTTTCTTTATGACTAGTATATTTTTACAAGCTCATTGGCTATTCAGGTTTGTTTTGAGAAATATCGATGCAGATGATCGTCTTGTTTTAAAATTCGCCTTTTGCTTATGGAGCAAGATATGAGCTCTTAGCTCTTCCTGCCACCATACCTTTGTTCTAACGTCATGAACTCTGACTCTCTGAAACCGTAAGCCAAGTTAAACCCTTTCTTTTATCAATTGTCTTGGTCATGGTGCATTGTCACAACTAAACATGTTATAGAAAAGTAACTAAGACAAGTATTTAGGCCTTTGTTTGGTTTTGGTTTTGCTCTTGTAAGTCTTAGTGTTTCTTATAAATTCTCTATGTTTATCTTTTGTTCAATGAGTAGTTTACAGGAATTTTCTCCTATTCTAGAGATCGTTCTTTCCTGTTGAATATTTCACCTGCTGTGACAGTTTGTTAGTGTGTTTCCCATGCGTGTACTTTCATTTCTTGTTCTTGTGCTTAGAAGGTAGAATCCAAAAGTTTATTGTCTACACCCATGTTATGATGAGGCTTTTTTCTAATAGGGGTATTGTTTTTGGTTTTACATTTAGGCCTTTGATCCATTTTGAGTTGACTTTTCAATATGGTAAAGTAAGGATCTACTTTCCATCTTCTGATTTTGTACATACTGTTTTCCTGGCTCTACTTACTAAGGAGGCTGTCCTCTCTCTAATGGATGTTTTTTTATTTCTTTGCTGAAGCTCAGTCAGCTGTAGACACATTGATTGATTGGTATGTGTTGGCTTTCATGGTATGTGTGGCATTTTGAGTTGCTTTGAGATGAAATTTCTCAGCATCCTGATATGTAAGAAGTAATTAGCAGCTCACTAACAGCAACGGTGAATCAATACGTACTTTTACACATCACATTTTACTCACTAAAATAGTAGCCAACAATTGTGCTTACATGATAGAAAAATTTATTCTTTTGACACTGGTGCCACCAGTAGTGCCTTAGTCTCCAAGGGCTGCCATTGCTTTAATGCTCACCTTACACATGAGATTTTAATAAAAGTCTACTACCAATGCTTTATTTTGATTTTTAAATCATAATTGTATATGTAAAATCATTGTTCATTCAATTGAGAAATATGTATTAGTGATAAATGTTGATTCCCAAGAATTACACTCATAAATTCTACTCTTCATAAAAATTGGCAAGGGTTAAAAGGAATGTAAATTGTATGTAAAGATTTTGCTCATATGAGACCTGTTATTACATGTTACCTAATTAGTGCCCATAACCAAAGTTATCATAACCTAAATATTGACAAAGAATAAAAGGTGCTAATGAAAATATATAGAAGAGTTTTTGTGAGTGATAGGATTTTTAAACATACATGTTAATTTTTCATGAATTTAAGAATATTAAATTTCATCCACTAACCAGTTCTAATGCATTTCTTCTTTTCCAAATATTCCTGATAGTTGTGTCTGAATAGCTCTTCAGAAGGCTGTCATTATATAAAGTGAGATTTAACCTGCTGCTAAAAATTAAGACACTATAATTTTCTATAATTTATATTGTTGTTAAACTTATATTCATAATAATGTGAGTTCCCTAAGTAAAGTACAACATAAAAATGACATGACTTTTTTTAGTCTTCCTAAAACTTGCTTATTTTTTTTTGTGTTACTGTGCAAACCTATCCAATTAGTTACAGATCACTTGTTGCAGAACTATATCATCAAAATAATGAAGAGTATGTCATGTTGGGACTATTATTTCTAATCTTGGAGTTACTCTAAGAAATGGGATTATTAAAACTCTCTATCCATAATATTAGCAAATTACTCTAACATAGTTAAAAGCATATAAATGGATTTTTTCTTCCTTAAAAGTTGGTTCCTTAACACATGCTTTTAATTGATTTAGTTTCCCTCCTTCATACTGACTTAGAACAGGATTTGTTAAAATGTTGATCAGTGTTTTAAATAATACACACATCATTGAAGGTCATTAGTAGTGTAATAATTAGATAGGCTTTGGAGACATAGCATTTGAACTTATAAACTGATCTTTGGCTTAAAAGTTTTATTGTTGTTTTCTCTTTAGAAAATTTTTCATCTCTTCCTGTATGTACTTAGGAGTTCTGTTTGTGCAAAACATTTAGTGAACTGCTTTGCACATAATAAATCACTTTCTGGGATTGATACAATCCTATTATGGGCCAGAATCGTTTTGAGATAGAGAACTGAACTGCCTTCTAGTTATTTACTGATTTTTAGCTATAACAGAACCTAATGCAGAAGGGAATGCCATACTCAAAGTGAATGTCTGCCTTAGGGGAGCCACAGGCTCTTAGCTGTTTATTTATTTTTTCTCATTTGGTGTTTAATCTTTTCTTCTGTCTTGGAAGTCTCTATTCAGTATGGCCATTTTTATTTCTCTCCTTATATGATGCATTGTCTGCCTGTTTAGGAATTAGGGTTATATGTTTTTTGTGTTTGTTTGTTTTAACGCTTCCTTTCAGTATGTTTATATCCTGCCTTTTAACTCAGCTGAGAAGAAAAAATTTTTCTATCAGGTGAGCACAATTCTTGGCTACTATTTTACTGAGTAAAATGTGATGTGTAAAAGTACTTATTGATTCATTGAACACAAAGAAAAACAATAAAATTTGAGCATTCATGCACAGTAAGATATTTACAATTCTTTTAAACAACTTTTATTGTTTTATGTGTTCTGAGTGCTTTGCTGCATGCCTGTCTGTGTACCATGTATATACAGTGCCCAGGGAACCCAGAAGAGGATGACAGATACTCTGGAACTGGAGTTACAAATGGTTATGAGCTTCTGTATGGGTGCTGGGAATCATACTCATGGACTCTGAAAGAATAGCCAGTGCTCTCAACTGCTGAGCCATCCCTCCAGCCCTTATATTTTTTCCCTCTTGTTTTCACTTGGTTTCTTGATAGTGTATCTGTGCTATGATGTCTCAGAAATGGTGTCACTGACTTGAAAGTGAGTGTGGAGCAGCTACTAGACGGATGTGATTCTATGCTCATGAAGACAAGGAGAGAAGCTAACTGCTAAATAATGTTTTCAAACAAGTCAACAGAAGCACCCGGGTGATCAAAAACTCGACGACAGAGCATGTCTTGTATACCTAAAAGTGACATTTTCCTTTGTTTTTGAAGGAAGGTCCTGATGTCTGTCTTCCAGCAAATGTAGTATGTGGACAACTGAAGTACTGACTCGCTCCTTGTCTTTCTAGAAGGTTGCTTTGTCCTTGTCGCTGCCATTGATTGTGTTTGTGTAAAGCACCCTAATTAATGGTAAAAGAAAAATGTGGAAAGTTATTTTTGACAGCTGAAATGTGAAGATATACGATCTACTTTAAATATCAGACTATTTCTGAACATATAAAGCACAGGGAGTAACACTAGTGAGTTTTGTGTTGCTCTTTTAAAAACCTAAGACAAAATATTTTAAAGGTCTTCAGGAAGCTTCAGGTACAGATTAACAGTCGCCTGTTCGTTAAAATGTTCATGTTTCTAAGGGGGATTAAGGTTTCATTCATTAAGCTTTGTCAAGATGTGAGGCAGGATATATTGCAATTATAATCACACTTGGTGTTTAGCATAATTCCCTTCTTAAAAGATGTCCTTTTGGGTCAGTAGCTGTAAAATATTTTATTTTCTGAACATAAATGAGGGTACTTGTACACTGTGCTGAAGCCATCTTTCTTTGTCTAAATCTCTATTTCCCATCTAAGAATCCTGCTCTCCCTTCCTATGATTGAAACTCTCAGATGTGGCTGCTCCAAACATGGAGGTGCTGTTGATTCCCCCCTCCCCAACAGAAGAGCAGGATAGAAGAGGAGGAACATTTTCAAGGTAGCAAGTCCTTGGTACCTTCAGA